>NC_057806.1:169658695-169697269 GCF_018294505.1 Triticum aestivum
CAGGCGGCGGCGTCGGTGCTCCAGGCACGGGGCGCCTCGATGGGCTCGGGGGCCCGCATCGGGCCGAGCAGGCCGCGGCGACGGAAGGCGGCGCGATGACAGGTGGCGGCGGCGGATTCGTTGGAGGCGGCGGTTGGACATGTCCGGGCGGTGTGAAATTTGTCCGGTGGCGCGGAGAGGAGCAGATCTAGGGTTCATCCACGAATTTCGGGAGGGGAGCACATATTTATAGGTAGAGGGAGCTAGGAGAGTCCAAATGAGGTGCGGTTTTCGGCCACGCGATCGTGATCGAACGACCGAGATGATGGAGGAGGTTTAGGTGGGTTTTGGGCCACTTTAGAAGGGTGTTGGGCTGCAACACACACGAGGCCTTTTTGGTCCCTCGGTTAACCGTTGGAGTATCAAACGAAGTCCAAATGGTACGAAACTTGACAAGCGGTCTACCGGTAGTAAACCAAGGACGCTTGGCAAGTCTCGGTCCAATCCGGAAACGTTTAACCCCCACACATGAAAAGAAGGTAGAAATAACCACCGGAGGAGATAGGAGCGCCGGATTGCAAAACGGACAACGGGAAAAATGCTCAGATGCATGAGACGAACATGTATGCAAATAAAATGCACATGATGATATGATATGAGATGCATGACACGCAAGCAATGACAAGGCAACAACAGCGAATAACTAGAGGACACCTGGCACATCGGTCTCGGGGCGTTACATATATATATATATATATATATATATATATATATATATATATATATCATCGAATGTCTCACAACCACCATTAATTCACACATACACACATGTATATATATACAATTAGCTAGCTATATACAATTTCTCCTAATTGGTGCCTTCAGAGCCAGTGGCATTAGCCTAATTGGTGCCTTCGGAGCACGATGACAATTGGAAGTGGTTCATGGGGGCGGTAGCAGGTAATAGTATTCTCCGTTCGTATCTATGACCTGGTCGAGCAAAAATCCCGCTATTTCCTCTTGAATTGCTTGTATGCGCTCCATTGGTAGGAGCTTCTCCCGCACCTCTCTGAACTATTAAGAAGGAGATCAATATGCATGTGTATTAGTTGTGTGACTAGATATCGATAATGGTGTAAAAATTGTGAACAGTGTTCTGACAAACGTACCCAGTCCTGCCTTTGAGATCTGCTCCTTTCGGACGCCATCATGTGAATGTTCCCGCAAACGTAGTATCCACACAGATCATTCCCCGGCGCCTGCTTCAGGCCCTTTATGAGAATGGAATTTGATCAGATAATAATTAATCAAGCATGATAATTAAAGAGATGGAAGCTAGCTAGCTAGCTAGTACTACTTAATTACTAATCTTGGGTCGATACCATTTCAGCTTTTGTTTCCATTGGCCTAGAGTGACGTTGATGAACTTTTCCCAAGCCCTGCCCGCCGACAAAGAAAATGAATAAAGGGGTTATTAAATAGTTGTTATTAGGAAATGACGAACTAATTAAATAGGCTGAGATATAGTTAATAATGATTGAAATTACCTGTCGACTATCCCCTTCATGATGGTGTAGTCACTTTCCTTCTTAAGTAGTGAGTCCAGTACTTCAACTGTTCCTTCATCAACTTTAATGATTAACAAGATCCAGTGAAAACTGCATGCACACACGTTTGCATGTCTTAATTAAGTGGGCATATATATGTAAGCAAAAACATGTAGCTAGCTAGTAAGCAAAAACAGAATTTGTAGTACAAGACAGTGTGACTCACAGGAAGTTGTAAGGAAGTAGTATATCTTCATTGTATTTGAGGCGCTTGAAGAACTCTAGCATGCTTTCCTCTACACTTGCTCGATAATATGTATCTAATTTCCATGTGTATTCATTAATGGTATTTGGGTCAATGAACCCAATGCCATAGCGTGCACATTTTTTCATTTCATACATCTTCATCCTGCATAATACCACAGAAAAGAATATAGTGAGGATAATTACAGGTAATGATTGATCAAAATGGTCACTACAGCTAGCTTGAGACTTAAATTACAGAAAGAAATCACTTACAGACAATAGCAACTGACGAGAGATTTGCCGAGTGTGTCTTGATTGTATAATTGAAATAGTTCTGAATATTCAACGGACACAACTTTCTCATGGAAGTAATGATCCTTCTTGACATTCACCATGAGGGGCTCTCGATTGGAAATCTTGGTAATGTTCATGTACCATTGATGTAATTCATACATTCTCGTTGGGAGCTTCTTGACCTCGTGTGGCTCGACCAAAGGTTGGCCCTGGACATATTTCCGTTTTATTTCCTCCTCTCTAAGCGGAGACATGGGCTCGATATCGAGGAGTTGTCCAACAGTGCTCTTGAGCGTTATATGCTGCTCGGTTATTACCACATCGCCCAGCTGGGGAACATTAACGGTTTGCCCACAATAATATTGGGTGCGCGTACTCTCATGTGTTGTTGGCACAACAAGTGGGGGCATTGATTGCACCGCCTGTTCTCCCAGCTGGGGAACGGTTTTACCGCATTTTTTGCAAGCTGATTTGCTCGAGCTCGAGCTCACCTCATTCTGTAGACGTGCTCGATTTAACTTCCTGAGGTGGCGCTCATAGTCTGTGTCAACAGGCTTGGGAGCTGGTGCTCTAGCCATATGAATGAAGTGGTCAATCTTTTCCTCAGGCACTTTCTCCGTTGGTGGCAGTGGCGGTTTCGGTGCAAAATGGGCTTCCACATGGGCCTTCACTATGGCTGCGTTTTCCTCCTCGGACTTGTCGTAAGGCCTTTGCGGAAGAGGCGCGAGGCTTGGACCATATTGAAATCGCTTGCTTCCGCCTATACCTCCCGTACTACCTCGACTTGTACCACTACGCACCATAGCTGCGGAGGCTCTCTTCCATGATTGCTGAGGTGGCGGAGACGGCTGACGTGGCTGAGTTGGAGGAGGAGGAGTGGCCTGAAGCTGTGCCGGACTTGGAGGAGGAGTGGACTAAAGTTGTGCCGAACTTGGAGGAGGAGTGGTCTGACATTGTGTCGGACTTGGAGGAGGAGTGGCCTGACGCTTTGCCGGACTTGGAGGAGGAGGAGTGGCCTAACGCGTTGGTGGACTTGGAGGAGCGGGAGTCTGCTGACTCGGTGGCGGACTTCGACGAGCAGTCGGCTGACGCAATGTCGGTGGCCTTCGAAAGATGATGCAATCCTTTCTCCATAGGATGATACGATGTTTGGCCTCTCCCAGTGTGTGCTCCTCGTCGCCTCCAGGAATGTCAAGCTCTAGCCTCAAATATTGGTCCACCACCTCATCAACCAAGACACGAGCATAGCCCGCTAGAATCGGGTTGCAGTGGAAGGTTGCCTCAGGGGGATTTGTAAAAGCAACGGCGTCCGCCACCTTCATGGATATGTTCTTCATTTTGAAGTGTAGCTCACAGTTAGTGTTCTCCATGATGTCATCCATGGGGTATCTTTCCAGCATTGTGTTGCCCGGGGCGGAACCCACGCTGCTTCTCGGCATGGATGGGACGGTGCTATCCAATGCTGGATCATCCGCTAGCTGCTGCCGCTGCTGAGATCCCCTTTGCTGACTAAGTGAGCCAATCTGCTCTTGCTGCTACTGGAATTTGACTGCCAAGTCCACGTGCGCTGATTCTAGGCATTGAAGGTGTTTATAGTCCTGCTTCCTCTGCTCCTCCTCCATCTTCCTCTTCTTCTCCTCCGCAATCTTCCTTCTCGCACAGCTCCTGTAGTCGGCGTTCCAGTCCAAAAACCCCTCATACCATGGAATAACGCCCTTGCCTCGTGTTCTTCCCGGGTGTTCAGGATTTCCCAGGGTACGCGTAAGCTCGTCGTTCTCTCTGTTGGGCTCGAACACCCCCGATCGAGCCTCTTCTATTGCAACAAGTATCTTATCTTCGGCTCCGTTTAGACATGCCTTCTTCAAAACTATGCCTGTCTTCGGGTCCAATGCCCCCCCATGCGCATAGAAGCAAGTCCTGCACCTGGGGGGGGTAGCTCAATGTAACTAGAGTGACACCTGCATCCTCCATCTCTTTCTCAGACTTATCCCACTTAGGCATTGCCACCGTGTAGCCACCTGGCCCCAGCTTATGGAACTTATCTTTTTTTGCGGCATTGGCCTTGTTTATTCTCGACTGCTCCTTAGGTAATTCCGATTCCTTGAATTTCACGAAATCGTCCCAATGAGCACTTTGCTTCTCTAGTGTTCCCTTGAATACTGGAGTCTTCCTTCCTCCCTTGACGTACTTGCCCCATACACGTTTCTTGTGGTTGTTGAATGCAACCGCCATCTTCCTAAGAGCAGCGTCCTTGACTTTCTCCACATCTGCATCTGTGAAATGATCTGGTAGGGTGAAATGTTCCATGAGAGTTTCCCAAAGCAGAACTTTTTGTCTATCGTCGACAAAAGTAAGATCTGGACGTGGCTTTGCTGGCTCTCTCCATTCTTGAAGGGAGATCGGGAGTTGGTCCTTCACAAGAACTCCGCACTAACAAATGAACTTGTCCGCAATCTTCTTAGGCTCTATGGTTCGCCATTAGGTTTGATGGCCTCGATATTATACTTTACGCCCTCCTTCAACTTTTTGTTCGGGCCTCGTACTGTCCTGCTGCCTGAAGATTTGCTCGATCCGGATGGCTGAAAGAAGAAAGATCGATTTGTTAATATATCTTCAAGTCATTTAAAACATGTGATGATCACCAGATGCCTGCTTATATAAATATACCTCGCTGGTCTTCGTTGTTTCAAGATCAACATTTTCTTCATCATGTTCATAATCATAGTTCATGACTTCATCAATTCGGTCGTCGCGATCGAATATCATATCACCCTCCCCGGTGTTGTTTAGATATTCGGAGCCGTCATAATCTTCTTCATTCTGATCATCATCTAGCTCGCGAGGATGGCGTATGATATTGAACATGGCCTCTTCTCCATCTCTGCCGGTATTGTCCGCCATAGCTTTTATTTAACTAATCCAAAATAAATACAAAACAATTTAGTATTCAAATTACAATGCATGGATGCAATCAATTAATTAGGAAAAACTGAATCAATCATAGTACATAATAAGCATCATCGAATATAATCTCGAATACATCGTCTCGAATAATAGATATAATCTCGAATATGTCGTCTCGAATAATATATATAATCTCGAATAAATCATCTTGAATATTATATATCGAATACATCACTAGCTAGCTAGCTAATAAAGATCGAATACTAGAGAGTAATCTAGGCCAGTCGCGGTTCTTGAGGCACGGGCGGTGGACAACCAAAGTGAAGGAACCATCACTAGATCATAGCTCGGGTGATCTCCCCAAATAACCTGTTAGGTATTGAAGAACCTGCCGTCCATAGCAGCCATGTAGCGATGGACATGCTCGTCCTCCTCCCTGACACGGCGACGTACCACCTCCGGCGGGGCCGGCTCCCTCCGCACCGAAAGTGGCCCACGCGAACGTCACCAAAGGAGATCAGGGTCGACGATGGGACCCGAGGCCGGGTTCCTCACCAAGCGTCACGCCCCTGAAGGTAGCACCTCCCAGTGCCAGCCCGGCGGAGCCCAGTCCCAGACATGGGTCCTCTGAAGCAGGACGTCGTCGCGAACGGGTCGATGGCGAGGATGCGGGCCGGGCATCGTCGACAACAAATACTATATGCCACAAAAGTAAAGTAACATTTTTTAAATGATGGATTGTGATTTCATATATGCAAATTCTAAATTTTATAACTAAAAATATAATAAACAAAAAAAACATTGACCATATCTAAAACTAACATTTCTATAACAAATTTTTTCTTTAACATTTCTATAACATTAATACAGAAAAAACTAACATTTCTATATATAACTAATAACTAAAAACTAACATTTCTAACATTAATACAGAAAACTAAAAACTAACATTTCTATATATATAACTAATAACTAATGACTAAAAACAGAAAACTAAAAACTAAAAACAGAAAAACTAAAAACTAAGAACAAATCAAAAATTCTGTATGTGTGTGCATGTGTGTGTATGTGTTGTGTGTGTGCAGGGCGACAGTGCGGGGACGCCCGCGACGGCGAGCCAAGGCAATCGACGGCGCCGGCGGCGCACGCGGCGGCTTAGATTGGAGGGAGGAGAGGGGGGACAGAGGCTCACAGCGCGGGCAAGGTCGAGGCGACGGTGATGCGGGCTGGTGCGGGCACGGGGACGCGGGCCGGTGCAGGGACGGGGACGGGCCGGTGACGCGGACGGCGCGACGGGGGCGGCACGACGAGGACGGGGGCGGTGCGGAGTCAACGGGGACGGCGCGACGATGATGGCGACGACACGGGATGGGGCGGCGGCGATGAAGTAGAGAGAAAGTGGGAGATGAAACTGCAAAATTTCGAAGTGTTTTCTTATATAGGATGGACCTTTAGTACCGGTTGGAGCCACTAACCGGTACTAAAAATCTGTTTTGGCCAGGCCAAGCGGCGGGAAGGGCAGGCCTTTAGTACTGGGTGGTGGCTCCAACCGGTAATAAAGACCTCCCTTTAGTACCGGTTGGTGCCACGACCCGGTACTAATTGGGGGTGCGCTGGCAGGCGAGGGGCGCAGATGTTTAGTCCCACCTCGCTAGTCGAGGAGCGCCAAGACCAGTTTATAAGCCCCGGTGCGGGCACTGCACTGAGCTCCTCTCAAATGCAGGCCTTCTGGGCCTACCTCTGCTACTCTGCCATGTGGGGCCTACTGGGCTTGCGGTCCTGCATCCTGGCCCAACGACAGGTTGGGTTTCTAGTCGTATGCAGGCTGCTGTGGCCAAGTAGGAGGGCTTTTTTTCTTTCTTTTTTTCTTTTCTGCATTATTAATTTTGTTTTATTTATTTTTAGTTGTTTTTTGCTGTATTTAGAGTTTCTTTGTGAATACATTTTTCAATGATTCTTTTTTATTATGTTTAATATTAGTGTGTTTTATCATTATATTCAATTTGGTAATGCTTAGGTTATTTAAAAAATGAAATGCCTTTGTAACAGATGAGTTTTCGTCTGAAACCCTGATAGTTCGAAAGAGATTGTCCATTTTGTACACGAAGTGCATCCAGTTTTTGCCGTAACCCTCTCTACTTTTTTGCACATGCTATGTGGGTGAAATTATGATACCATGCCAACTTTCAACCTTTTTGGAGTTCATTTGAAGTGTTTTTCAATTTAGCTGAAAAAATCAGTAAATGCACGAAAGAATTTGTTTGCACATAAAATTTCTTCGCGTTTCAAATGCCAAAACACATAACTACCCTAACTATTACAGAGATTCCCTCCTGGGTGTGAAACACATAAGAACGTGATGATAGTGAAGCTGATCAAATCCCAGATCTTTGGGTGTGAAACTTTTTCTTCGCGTGTGTCCCTTTGCGTCGTAACCATGGAAAATCTTCATCATTTAACGGGATGCTCGGGTCAATATTCACTGTGAATGGAGCAATTTCATCAAACTTTTCATAATCTCCTAACATGTTTGTCTTGTCATCCACTCCCATGATGTTTCTCTTCCCAGAAAGAACTATGTGCTGCTTTGGCTCATCGTATGATGCATTCGCTTCCTTATCTTTTCTTTTTCTTGGCTTGGTAGACATGTCCTTCACATAGAAAACTTGTGCCACATCATTGGCTAGGACGAATGGTTCGTCTGCATACGTAAGATTGTTGAGATCCACTGTTGTCATTCCATACTGCGGGTCTTCCGTTACCCCGCCTCGTGTCGTATTGACCCATTTGCACCGAAACAAAGGGACCTTCAAACCACGTCCATAGTCAAGTTCCCATATGTCCTGTATATAACCATAATATGTTTCGTTTCCCGTCTTGGTTGCTGCATCAAAGCGGACACCACTGTTTTGGTTGGTGGTCTTCTTATCTTGGGCGATCATTTAAAATGTATTACCATTTATCTCGTACCCTTTGAAAGTCATTATATTCGAAGATGGTAACTAGTACAACAAGTACAGGTCATCTTCAATAGAGGCGTCATGCATGGTACGTGTCTGCAACCATCTGGCGAAACTCCTGGTTTGTTCACATGTAATCCAGTCATCAGACCGCTCCGGGTGTTTGGAGCATAGAAAATTCTTGTGTTCTTCCATATACGGAGCCACCAAGGCGGAATTCTGTAGAACTGTGTAGTGTGCTTCAGTGAGACAATGTCCGTCCATACATATTATTTGATCCCCTCCTATCATGCCTTTTCCATCCAGTCTGCCCTTATGCCGCGATTCAGGAACACCAATCGGCTTAAGGTCAGGAATAAAGTCAATACTAAACTCAATGACCTCCTCATTTTCATGGCCCTTGGAGATGCTTCCTTCTGGCCTAGCACGGTTATGAACATATTTCTTTAAGAGTCCCATGAACCTCTCAAAGGGGAACATATTGTGTAGAAATACAGGACCCAAAACGTTAATCTCTTTGCATAGGTGAACTAGGACATGCGTCATGATGTTGAAGAAGGATGGTGGGAACACCAACTCGAAACTGACAAGACATTGCACCAAATCATTCTCTAACCTTGGTATGATTTCTGGATCGATTACCTTCTGAGAGATTGCATTGAGGAATGCACATAGCATCACAATGGCTAATCGAACGTTTTCTGGTAGAAGCCCCCTCAATGCAACCAGAAGCAGTTGCGTCATAATCACGTGGCAGTCATGAGACTTTAGGTTCTGGAACTTTTTCTCTGCCATGTTTATTATTCCCTTTATATTCGACGAGAAGCCAGATGGTACCTTAATACTGAGCAGGCATTCAAAAAATATTTCCTTCTCTTCTTTGGTAAGAGCGTAGCTGGAATGACCCTGATATATGCCGTCTTTTCCGTGCATACGTTGCTGGTCCTCCCGTGCCTCGGGTGTATCTTTTGTCTTCCCATACACGCCCAAGAAGCCAAGGAGGGTCACGCAAAGATTCTTCGTCACGTGCATCACGTTGATTGCGGAGCGGACCTCTAGGTCTTTCCAATAGGGCAGGTCCCAAAATATAGATTTCTTCTTCCACATGGGTGCGCGTCCGTCAGCGTCATTCGGAACAGGTTGTCCGCCAGGACCCTTTCCAAAGACTACCTTCAAATCCTTGACCATATCATGTACACCAGCACCAGTACGGTGGCGAGGCTTCGTCCGGTGATCCGCCTCACCTTTGAAATGCTTGCCTTTCTTTCTTACGGCATGCCTGCTCGGAAGAAATTGACGATGTCCTAGGTACACATTCTTCTTACAATTAGCCAAATATATACTGTCGGTATCATCCAAACAGTGCGTGCATGCACGGTATCCCTTGTTTGATTGTCCTGAAAGGTTACTGAGAGCAGGCCAATCATTGATGGTCATGGACAGCAACGCCTTTAGGTCAAATTCTCCCCCCATGTGCTCATCCCACACACGTACACCTGTTCCATTCCACAGCTGTAAGAGTTCTTCAACTAATGGCCTTAGGTACACATCAATATCGTTGCCGGGTTGCTTAGGGCCTTGGATGAGCACTGGCATCATAATGAACTTCCGCTTCATGCACAACCAAGGAGGAAGGTTATACAAACATAGAGTCACAGGCCAGGTGCTATGGTTGCTGCTCTGCTCCCCAAAAGGATTAATGCCATCCGCGCTTAGACCAAACCATACATTCCTTGCGTCATCTGCAAACTCCTTCCCGTACTTTCTCTTGATTTTTCTCCACTATGACCTGTCAGTGGGTACTCTCAACTTTCCGTCTTTCTTACGGTATTCTCTGTGCCATCGCATCGCCTTGGCATTCTCTTTGTTTTGGAACAAACATTTCAACCGTGGTATTATAGGAGCATACCACATCACCTTGGCAGGAATCTTCTTCCTGGGCCGCTCGCCCTCGATATCACTAGGGCCATCGCAGATGATCTTATAGCGCAATGCACCGCATACCGGGCAAGCGTTCAAATCCTCGTACTCACCGCGGTAGAGGATGCACTCATTAGGGCATGCATGTATTTTCTGCACCTCTAACCCTAGAGGGCAGACATCCTTCTTTGCTTCGTACATACTCTCGGGCAATTCGTTATCCTTTGGAAGCATATTCTTTATCATTACCAGCAACTTTCCAAATCCCTTGCCAGATACACCATTCTCTGCCTTCCATTGTAGCAATTCCAGTGTGGTGCCCAGCTTTTTCTTGTCACCTACGCAATTCGGGTACAACAATTTTTTGTGATCCTCTAACATGCGCTGCAACTTCTTCTTCTCCAAATCACCTGCATAGTTTCTTTTTGCATCGGCAATGGGCCGACCTAGATCTGTTGGAAATATGCCCTAGAGGCAATAATAAAAGCATTATTATTATATTTCCTTGTTCATGATAATTGTCTTTATTCATGCTATAATTGTGTTATCCGGAAATTGTAATACATGTGTGAATAAAAGACACCAACATGTCCCTAGTAAGCCTCTAGTTAACTAGCTCGTTGATCAACAGATAGTCATGGTTTACTGACTATGGACATTGGATGTCATTGATAACGAGATCACATCATTAGGAGAATGATGTGATGGACAAGACCCAATCCTAAACATAGCATAAGATCGTTTAGTTCGTTTGCTAGAGTTTTCCAATGTCAAGTATCTTTTCCTAAGACGATGATCGTGTAACTCCTGGATACCGTAGGAGTGCTTTGGGTGTACCAAACGTCACAACGTAATTGGGTGACTATAAAGGTATACTACGGGTATCTCCGAAAGTGTCTGTTGGGTTGACACGGATCAAGACTGGGATTTGTCACTCCGTATGACGGAGAGGTATCACTGGGCCCACTCGGTAATGCATCATATAATGAGCTCAAAGTGAACAAGTGTCTGGTCACGGGATCATGCATTACGGTACGAGTAAAGTGACTTGCCGGTAACGATATTGAACGAGGTATTGGGATACCGACGATCGAATCTCGGGCAAGTAACATACCGATTGACGAAGGGAATTGTATACGGGGTTGCTTGAATCCTCGACATCGTGGTTCATCCGATGAGATCATCGAGGAGCATGTGGGAGCCAACATGGGTATCTAGATCCCGCTATTGGTTATTGGCCGGAGAGTCGTCTCGGTCATGTCTACATGTCTCCCGAACCCGTAGGGTCTACACACTTAAGGTTCGGTGACGCTAGGGTTGTAGGGATATGTATATGCAGTAACCCGAATGTTGTTCGGAGTCCCGGATGAGATCCCAGACGTCACGAGGAGTTCCGGAATGGTCCGGAGGTAAAGAATTATATATAGGAAGTGCTATTTCGGGCATCGGGACAAGTTTCGGGGTCACCGGTATTGTACCGGGACCACCGGAAGGGTCCCGGGGGTCCACCGGGTGGGGCCACCTGTCCGGGGGGGCCACATGGGCTGTAGGGGGTGCGCCTTGGCCTACATGGGCCAAGGGCAGCAGCCCCAAGAGGCCCATGCGCCTAGGGTTTCAAGGAGGGAAGAGTCCCAAAGGGGGAAGGCACCCCTAGGTGCCTTGGGAAGGAGGGATTCCTCCCCTTGGCCGCACGCCCCTAGGAGATTAGATCTCCTAGGGCCGGCGCCCCCCCCCCCTTGGCCCTCCTATATATAGTGGGGAGATGGAGGACTTCTTACCTTCGCCTTTGGTGCCTCCCTCTCCCTCTCCAACACATCCTCCTCCTCCATAGTGCTTGGCGGAGCCCTGCCGGAGTACTGCAGCTCCATCAACACCACGCCGTCGTGCTGCTGCTGGAGCCATCTTCCTCAACCTCTCCTTCCCCTTGCTGGATCAAGAAGGAGGAGACGTTACGCTGACCGTACGTGTGTTGAACGCGGAGGTGCCGTCCGTTCGGCGCTAGGATCTCCGGTGATTTGGATCACGTCAAGTACGCCTTCATCATCCCCGTTCTTTGAACGCTTCCGCACGTGATCTACAAAGGTATGTAGATGCAATCCAATCACTCGTTGCTAGATGAACTCCTAGATGGATCTTGGTGAAACCGTAGGAAAATTTTGTTTTCTGCAACGTTCCCCAACAGTGGCATCATGAGCTAGGTCTATGCGTAGTTCTCTTGCACGAGTAGAACACAATTTGTTGTGGGCGTTGATGTTGTCAACTTTCTTGTCTCTACTAGTCTTATCTTGCTTCAACGGTATTGTGGGATGAAGCGGCCCGGACCAACCTTACACGTATGCTTACGTGAGACCGGTTCCACTGACTAACATGCACAAGTTGCATAAGGTGGCTGGCGGGTGTCTGTCTCTCCTACTTTAGTTGGAGCGGATTCGATGAAAAGGGTCCTTATGAAGGGTAAATAGAAGTTGACAAATCACGTTGTGGCTTTCACGTAGGTAAGAAAACGTTCTTGCTAGAACCCTACTTCAGCCACGTAAAACTTGCAACAACAATTAGAGGACGTCTAACTTGTTTTTGCAGCAAGTGCTTTGTGATATGATATGGCCAAAGTTGTGATGAATGATGAATGATCTATATGTGATGTATGAGATGTTCATGCTATTGTAATAGGAATCACGACTTGCATGTCGATGAGTATGACAACCGGCAGGAGCCATAGGAGTTGTCTTTATTTTTTGTATGACCTGCGTGTCATTGAGAAACGCCATGTAAATTACTTTACTTTATTGCTAAACGCGTTAGCCATAGTAGTAGAAGTAATAGTTGGTGAGCAACTTCATGGAGACACAATGATGGAGATCATGATGATGGAGATCAAGGTGTCATGCCGGTGACAAGATGATCATGGAGCCCCAAGATGGAGATCAAAGGAGCTATGTGATATTGGCCATATCATGTCACTATTATTATTTGATTGCATGTGATGTTTATCATGTTTTTGCATCTTGTTTGCTTAGAACGACGGTAGTAAATAAGATGATCCCTCATAATAATTTCAAGAAAGTGTTCCCCCCCAACCGTGCACCGTTGTGACAGTTCGTTGTTTCGAAGCACCACGTGATGATCGGGTGTGATAGAATCTAACGTTCACATACAACGAGTGTAAGACAGATTTACACATGCAAAACACTTAGGTTGACTTGACGAGCCTAGCATGTACAGACATGGCCTCGGAACACAGAAGACCGAAAGGTCGAGCATGAGTCGTATAGAAGATACGATCAACATGAAGATGTTCACCGATGTTGACTAGTCCGTCTCACGTGATGATCGGACACGGCCTAGTTAACTCGGATCATGTTATACTTAGATTACAGGAGGGATGTTTATCTAAGTGGGAGTTCATTGAATAATTTGATTAGATGAACTTAATTATCATGAACTTAGTCTAAAAATTTTACAATATGTCTTGTAGATCAAATGGCCAACGTAGTCCTCAACTTCAACGCGTTCCTAGAGAAAACCAAGCTGAAAGACGATGGCAGCAACTACACGGACTGGGTCCGGAACCTGAGGATCATCCTCATAGCTGCCAAGAAAGATTATGTCCTACAAGCACCACTAGGTGACGCACCTGTTCTCCCTGCAGAACAAGACGTTATGAACGCTTGGTAGGCACGTACCGATGACTACTCCCTCGTTCAGTGCGGCATGCTTTACAGCTTAGAGCCGGGGCTCCAAAAACGTTTTGAGAGACATGGAGCATATGAGATGTTCGAAGAGCTGAAAATGGTTTTCCAAGCTCATGCCCGGGTCGAGAGATATGAAGTCTCCGACAAATTCTTTAGCTGTAAGATCGAGGAAAACAGTTCTGTCAGTGAGCACATACTCACTATGTCTGGGTTACATAACCGCTTGACTCAGCTGGGAGTTAATCTCCCGGATGACGCGGTCATTGACAGAATCCTCCAGTCGCTTCCACCGAGCTACAAGAGCTTTGTGATGAACTTCAATATGCAGGGGATGGAAAAGACCATTCCTGAAGTATTTGCAATGCTGAAATCAGCAGAGGTAGAAGTCAAAAAGGAACATCAAGTGTTGATGGTGAATAAAACCACTAAGTTCAAGAAGGGCAAGGGTAAGAAAGCCTTCAAGAAGGACGGCAAGGGAGTTGCCGCGCCCGGCAAGCAAGCTGCCGGGAAGAAGCCAAAGAATGGACCCAAGCCCGAGACTGAGTGCTTTTATTGCAAGGAAAATGGTCACTGGAAGCGGAACTGCCCCAAATACTTAGCGGGCAAGAAGGCCGGCAAAACAAAAGGTATATGTGATATACACGTAATTGATGTGTACCTTACCAGTACTCGTAGTAGCTCCTGGGTATTTGATACCGGTGTAGTTGCTCACATTTGTAACTCAAAGCAGGAGCTGCGGAATAAGCGGAGACTGGCGAAGGACGAGGTGACGATGCGCGTCGGGAATGGTTCCAAGGTCGATGTGATCGCCGTCGGCACGCTGCCTCTTCATTTACCTACGGGATTAGTTTTAAACCTCAATAATTGTTATTTAGTGCCAAGTTTGAGCATGAACATTGTATCAGGATCTCGTTTAATTCGAGATGGCTACTCATTTAAATCCAAGAATAATGGTTGTTCTATTTATATGAGAGATATGTTTTATGGTCATGCTCCGATGGTGAATGGTTTATTCTTAATGAATCTCGAGCGTAATGCTACACATGTTCATAGTGTGAGTACCAAAAGATGTAAGATTGATAATGATAGTCCCACATACTTGTGGCACTGCCGCCTTGGTCACATAGGTGTCAAACGCATGAAGAAGCTCCATGCTGATGGACTTTTAGAGTCTCTTGATTATGAATCATTTGACACGTGCGAACCATGCCTCATGGGTAAAATGACCAAGACTCCGTTCTCAGGAACAATGGAGCGAGCAACCAACTTATTGGAAATCATACATACTGATGTGTGCGGTCCAATGAGTGTTGAGGCTTGCGGTGGCTATCGTTACGTTCTCACCCTCACTGATGACTTGAGTAGATATGGGTATGTCTACTTAATGAAACACAAGTCTGAGACCTTTGAAAAGTTCAAAGAATTTCAGAGTGAGGTTGAGAATCAACGTGACAGGAAAATCAAGTTCCTGCGATCAGATCATGGAGGAGAATACTTGAGTCACGAGTTTGGCACACACTTAAGAAAATATGGAATAGTTTCACAACTCACGCCGCCTGGAACACCTCAGCGTAATGGTGTGTCCGAACGTCGTAATCGCACTCTATTAGATATGGTGCGATCTATGATGTCTCTTGCCGATTTACCGTTATCTTTTTGGGGCTATGCTTTAGAGACTGCCGCATTCACTTTAAATAGGGCTCCGTCGAAATCCGTTGAGACAACACCGTTTGAATTATGGTTTGGGAAGAAACCTAAGCTGTCATTTCTAAAAGTTTGGGGATGCGATGCTTATGTCAAGAAACTTCAACCTGAAAAGCTCGAACCCAAATCGGAAAAATGTGTCTTCATAGGATACCCTAAAGAAACTATTGGGTATACCTTCTACCTCAGATCCGAAGGCAAGATCTTTGTTGCCAAGAATGGGTCCTTTCTAGAAAAAGAGTTTCTCTCGAAAGAAGTAAGTGGGAGGAAAGTAGAACTTGATGAAGTATTACCTCTTGAACCGGAAAATGGCGCAACTCAAGAAAATGTTCTTGAGGTGCCTGCACCGACTAGAGAGGAAGTTAATGATAATGATCAAGATACTTCTGATCAAGCTCCTACTGAAATTCGTAGGTCCACAAGGACACGTTCCGCACCAGAGTGGTACGGCAACCCTGTCTTGGAAATCATGTTGTTGGACAACGGTGAACCTTCGAACTATGAAGAAGCGATGGCGGGCCAGGATTCCGACAAATGGCTAGAAGCCATGAAATCCGAGATAGGATCCATGTATGAAAACGAAGTATGGACTTTGACTGACTTGCCAGTTGAGCGGCGAGCCATAGAAAATAAATGGATCTTTAAGAAGAAGACAGACGCGGATGGTAATGTGACCATCTATAAAGCTCGGCTTGTCGCTAAGGGTTATCGACAAGTTCAAGGTGTTGACTACGATGAGACTTTCTCACCAGTAGCGAAGCTGAAGTCCGTCCGAATCATGTTAGCAATTGCCGCATTCTATGATTATGAGATATGGCAAATGGATGTCAAAACGGCATTCCTTAATGGTTTCCTTAAGGAAGAATTGTATATGATGCAGCCAGAAGGTTTTGTCTATCCTAAGAATGCTAACAAGGTGTGCAAGCTCCAACGCTCGATTTATGGGCTGGTGCAAGCATCTCGGAGTTGGAACATTTGCTTTGATAAGATGATCAAAGCGTTTGGGTTTACGCAAACTTATGGAGAAGCCTGCGTTTACAAGAAAGTGAGTGGGAGCTCTATAGCATTTCTCATATTATAGGTAGATGACATACTTTTGATGGGAAATGATATAGAACTCTTGGACAACATTAAGGCCTACTTGAATAAGAGTTTTTCAATGAAGGACCTTGGAGAAGCTGCTTATATATTAGGCATCAAGATCTATAGAGATAGATTAAGACGCCTCATAGGTCTTTCACAAAGCACATACCTTGATAAGATATTGAAGAAGTTCAATATGGATCAGTCTAAGAAGGGGTTCTTGCCTGTGTTGCAAGGTGTGAAAGTGAGCTCAGCTCAATGTCCGACCACGGCAGAAGATATAGAAGAGATGAGTGTCATCCCCTATGCCTCAGCCATAGGTTCTATTATGTATGCCATGCTGTGTACCAGACCTGATGTAAACCTTGCCGTAAGTTTGGTAGGAAGGTACCAAAGTAATCCCGGCAAGGAACACTGGACAGCGATCAAGAATATCCTGAAGTACCTGAAAAGGACTAAGGAAATGTTTCTCGTTTATGGAGGTGACGAAGAGCTCGTCGTAAAAGGTTACATCGATGCTAGCTTCGACACAGATCTGGATGACTCTAAGTCACAAACCGGATACGTGTATATTTTGAATGGTGGGGCAGTAAGCTGGTGCAGTTGCAAGCAGAGCGTCGTGGCGGGATCTACATGTGAAGCGGAGTACATGGCAGCCTCGGAGGCAGCACATGAAGCAATTTGGGTGAAGGAGTTCATCACCGACCTAGGAGTCATACCCAATGCGTAGGGGCCAATCAAACTCTTCTGTGACAACACTGGAGCTATTGCACTTTCCAAGGAGCCCAGGTTTCACAAGAAGACCAGGCACATCAAGCGTCGCTTCAACTCCATTCGTGAAAATGTTCAAGATGGAGACATAGATATTCGTAAAGTACATACGGACCTGAATGTAGCAGATCCGTTGACTAAACCTCTCCCTAGAGCAAAACATGATCAACACCAGAATTCCATGGGTGTTCGATTCATCACAATGTAACTAGATTATTGACTCTAGTGCAAGTGGGAGACTGTTGGAAATATTCCCTAGAGGCAATAATAAAAGCATTATTATTATATTTCCTTGTTCATGATAATTGTCTTTATTCATGCTATAATTGTGTTATCCGGAAATCGTAATACATGTGTGAATAAAAGACACCAACATGTCCCTAGTAAGCCTCTAGTTAACTAGCTCGTTGATCAACAGATAGTCATGGTTTCCTGACTATGGACATTGGATGTCATTGATAACGAGATCACATCATTAGGAGAATGATGTGATGGACAAGACCCAATCCTAAACATAGCATAAGACCGTGTAGTTTGTTTGCTAGAGTTTTCCAATGTCAAGTATCTTTTCCTTAGACCATGAGATCGTGTAACTCCCGATACCGTAGGAGTGCTTTGGGTGTACCAAACGTCACAACGTAACTGGGTGACTATAAAGTTATACTACGGGATCTCCGAAAGTGTCTGTTGGGTTGACACGGATCAAGACTGGGATTTGTCACTTCGTATGACGGAGAGGTATCACTGGGCCCACTCGGTAATGCATCATATAATGAGCTCAAAGTGACCAAGTGTCTGGTCACGGAATCATGCATTACGGTACGAGTAAAGTGACTTGCCGGTAACGAGATTGAACGAGGTATTGGGATACCGACGATCGAATCTCGGGCAAGTAACATACCGATTGACGAAGGGAATTGTATACGGGGTTGCTTGAATCCTCGACATCGTGGTTCATCTGATGAGATCATCGAGGAGCATGTGGGAGCCAACATGGGTATCTAGATCCCGCTGTTGGTTATTGGCCGGAGAGTCGTCTCGGTCATGTCTACATGTCTCCCGAACCCGTAGGGTCTACACACTTAAGGTTCGGTGACGCTAGGGTTGTAGGGATATGTATATGCAGTAACCCGAATGTTGTTCAGAGTCCCGGATGAGATCTCGGACGTCATGAGGAGTTCCGGAATGGTCCGGAGGTAAAGAATTATATATAGGAAGTGCTATTTCGGGCATCGGGACAAGTTTCGGGGTCACCGGTATTGTACTGGGACCACCGGAAGGGTCTCGGGGGTCCACCGGGTGGGGCCACCTGTCCGGGGGGGCACAGGGGCTGTAGGGGGTGCGCCTTGGCCTACATGGGCCAAGGGCACCAGCCCCAAGAGGCCCATGCGCCTAGGGTTTCAAGGAGGGAAGAGTCCCAAAGGTGGAAGGCACCCCTAGGTGCCTTGGGGAGGAGGGATTCCTCCCCTTGGACGCACCCCCTAGGAGATTAGATCTCC
The DNA here is from genome assembly GCF_018294505.1 of Triticum aestivum. Lineage (NCBI taxonomy): Eukaryota > Viridiplantae > Streptophyta > Magnoliopsida > Poales > Poaceae > Triticum > Triticum aestivum. The sequence continues at coordinate 169,677,295 of NC_057806.1, forward strand.
TAGGGCCGGCGCCCCCCCTTGGCCCTCCTATATATAGTGGGGAGATGGAGGACTTCTTACCTTGGCCTTTGGTGCCTCCCTCTCCCTCTCCAACACATCCTCCTCCTCCATAGTGCTTGGCGAAGCCCTGCCGGAGTACTGCAGCTCCATCAACACCACGCCGTCGTGCTGCTACTGGAGCCATCTTCCTCAACCTCTCCTTCCCCTTGCTGGATCAAGAAGGAGGAGACGTTACGCTGACCGTACGTGTGTTGAACGCGGAGGTGCCATCCGTTCGGCGCTAGGATCTCCGGTGATTTGGATCACGTCGAGTACGCCTTCCTCATCCCCGTTCTTTGAACGCTTCCGCGCGTGATCTACAAAGGTATGTAGATGCAATCCAATCACTCGTTGCTAGATGAACTCCTAGATGGATCTTGGTGAAACCGTAGGAAATTTTTTGTTTTCTGCAACGTTCCCCAACAAGATCATCAACGGGCTCATCTGATGCCTCTTCTTCAGCTTCTTCCCGCATTACCGGCTCAGCTTCTTCCCGCATTACCGGCTCAGCTTCTTCCCCCATTGTTGTATCATCGTATTCATGGAACCCATGGCCAAGATAGCTGTCGTCATCCTCTTCTTCTTCATCGTCTTCCATCATAACCCCTCTTTCTCCGTGCTTGGTGTAGGATCGAAAGTATGTCTAGAGGGCGGTGATTAGACTACTTGACCAAATAAAAACTTAACCTTTTCCCAATTTTAGTTCTTGGCAGATTTTAGCTAATTTAGGACAAGTCAAGCAATCATCACATAATTCAAGCAAGCATGCAAAGAGTATATAGGCAGCGGAAAGTAAAGCATGCAACTTGCAAGAATGTAAAGGGAAGGGTTTGGAGAATTCAAACGCAATTGGAGACACGGATGTTTTTCCCATGGTTCGGATAGGTGGTGCTATCCTACATCCACGTTGATGGAGACTTCAACCCACGAAGGGTAACAGTTGCGCGAGTCCACACAGGGCTCCACCCAAGGGTAACGGTTGCGCGAGTCCACACAGGGCTCCACCCACGAAGGGTCCACGAAGAAGCAACCACCCACAAAGGGTCCACGAAGAAGCAACCTTGTCTATCCCACCATGGCCATCGCCCACACAGGACTTGCCTCACTAGCGGTAGATCTTCACAAAGTAGGCGATCTCCTTGCCCTTACAAAATCCTTGGTTCAACTCCACAATCTTGTCGGAGGCTCCCAAGTGACACCTAGCCAATCTAGGAGACACCACTCTCCAAGAAGTAACAAATGGTGTGTAGGTAATGAACTCCTTGCTCTTGTGCTTCAAATGATAGTCTCCCCAACACTCAACTCTCTCTCATAGGATGTGGATTTGGTGGAAAGAAGATTTGAGTGGAAAGCAACTTGGGAAGGCTAGAGATCAAGATTCATATGGTAGGAATGGAATGTCTTGGTCTCAACACATGAGTAGGTGGTTCTCTCTCAGAACATATGAGTTGGAATGGTGTATGTGTTCTGATGGCTCTCTCTTCGAGTGAAGAGGAGGTGGAGGGGTATATATAGCCTCCACACAAAATCCAACGGTTACACAGTTTTCCAATCTCGGTGGGACCGAATCAACAAACTCGGTCGGACCGAAAATGTAAACCTAGTGACCGTTAGAGATTTTCGGTGGGACTGACATGCAACTCGGTAGGAACGATATGGTTAGGGTTTGGGCATAACGTAAACTCGGTGAGACCGATTACACAAACTCGGTGAGACCGAATTTGGTAATTAGCTAACCAGAGAGTTGGTCAGGCAAACTCGGTGGGACCGATTTGCTCTTTCGGTGAGACCGAAAAGTCACAAAGGGGAAACACTGAATTTACATTGCAATCTCGGTGGGACCGATTCGCTCTTTCGGTGAGACCGAAAAGTTATGAAAGGGAAACAGAGAGTTTGCAACCCCATCTCGGTGAGACCGAGATCCCTATCGGTAGGACCGAATTGCTAGGGTTTGGCAGTGGCTTATGACAAATGAAAACTCGGTGGCGCCGGATAGGAAGAATCGGTAGGACCGAGTTTGGCTTAGGGTTTAGGTCATATGTGGATATGGGAAAGTAGTTGAGGGTTTTGGAGCATATCACTAAGCACATGAAGCAAGAGGCTCATTAAGTAACACCTCATCCCTCCTTGATAGTATTGGCTTTTCCTAAAGACTCAATGTGATCTTGGATCACTAAAATATAAAATGAAGAGTCTTGAGCTTTTGAGCTTGAGCCAATCCTTTGTCCTTAGCATTTTGAGGGTTCCACTTTCACATCCATGCCATGCCAATCATTGAGCTTTCCTGAAATAATCATCTTGGAATAGCATTAGCTCAATGAGCTATATGTTGTTATGAATTACCAAAACCACCTAGGGATAGTTGCACTTTCAATCTCCCCCTTTTTGGTAATTGATGACAACATATAGATCAAAGCTTCGACAAATGATAATAAGCATGAAATATATCGTCGCTTTGAGAAGTATGTGATAAGTAAGAGCTCCCCCTAAATTTGTGCATATTTAAAATTTGCTTTGGACTGCAAATGCACAAGGAGTTAGAGTCATGGGTTACTCTTCCATGTCACATACATCTTGGTGGAGCGCTTAAAATGATAAGAATGAAATACATGCACTCATCACCAAGAATAGTGAAAGATCACATAAGATAGATAAGATAATAGCATTAAGCAAGCATTAAGTGTAGCTTATGATCAAACACATGATCATCAATGTCTCACAAATAATGACGTAGTATCTCAAGCACTCAAAAGCAAACAAGTTTGAAAAACCACCAAATAAAGCAAGAGAGAAAAGCAACACTCTCTCTCTCTCTCGAAGCATATGATCTATACATTTTTCTCCCCCTTTGGCAACAAGTTACCAAAAAGTTCCTAGAAAATGCATAGTACTAGATCGACGCTCAGGCTTGATCTTCTGGTGGTGGTGGAGTCTGGATCACTCCAAGGATGAAGGCTTCTGTAGACGGTGAAGTAGACGCTGGAGTTGGAGCTGAAGTAGATACTGGAGCTGGTGGAACTGAGGCTGTAGCTGGTGCTGAAGTGGTGGCTCTGGTGTCAGCAACTGGCACGGCAGATGACCTCGGGCCTCGTGGCACTCTGGCAAAGGCATGAGTGGTAGTCCTGCCTCTCCTCTCCTGCATGTCCTCCTGGAGCTGCTCCACTGCAGACTGAACTTCTGTTACTTTGACATCCAAGTCATAGAACTTCTATTCCATGATTCTCTCTAGGCTCTGCTGATTCTGAGTGAGGGTGGCCAGACTTTGCTCAATCCTCAGCGTGGATGCAATCAAGTAACCAAGCTGCTCTTGTTTAGTCTTCAAGAAATACTCAGATGCCTCCTCTTGAGTTGGCATCTTGGCAGCTTTCTCCTTTCTTGCCTTCTCCTTCTTTGCTTGTGCTTGAGCTGATGATGGCTCATTCTCAGTCATGACCACTTGGTTATCCTCAAAATCTGGACGGATGGGCAGGTGTTCCTTGTCCAATAAGTATATGCCTGTACCCATCTTAGAGTTGATGAGCTCCTGGATCTGAGGGGCATATCCACAACTCCTCTTCTGATCTGCTGCAGTCCTTCTGATAGTTTCCACTATGAGGCTCATCACCTTGAACTTCTGAGGCACATCAAATACATGTAGCAAGTTGATCGCATGGCCTCTGATCATCTTGTGATCACCTGACTTGGGCAACAAGGTGTGCCTCAAGATCCAATTGATAGTTGGCAGCCCTGACAGAAGGTAATACACAGACCCAAATTTGAAGGTGTCAAGAACTTCATTGGGAATTTCCTTGTACATATTGGACATAGAGTTATGGTCCATCTTCTTCTTGGCATATATGTCCAAGTCATCATCATGCTCCTCTGGGGCATTAATGATCTGTGCCCACTCAGCAACTATGGATTGGTACCTTGTACCCTCAGACATCCATGTGATCCTCCCATCTGAATAAAAATGTGTTGTGGAGTAGAACTGCATTATAAGCTCCTCATTCCACTTTGTGAGCTTCTGCCCAACAAAGTCAGCTACTCCACAAGCTATAAAGCTGTCTTGCACTCCAGGATAGTGCTCCTCATTGTCCTTGATGTACTGCCAGTCAACCCATCTCATATCGCAGACTATTGGCTTCTTATCAAGCAGCACTGTCTCATAGAAGTCCTGCTGTTCCATAGTGTGGAACCTGTAGTCAACAGCAGTCCTCCTCCTTGAAGCATACGGGTCTGCTTCTCTCCACTTCCTCAGCCCTGAATCTCTCCTGAGCTTCATGTCCTCAGCCACAGGATGCGCATCGTTGTGGTCTGGGATCTTGGGCTTGAGCTTTCTCAGAACTTGCTCTTCATCCTCTTCTTCAGCAACAGTCTCAGGCATTGGGGCCTTGTTCTTCTCAGCTGCAGGAATGCTCCTTGTATTCCTCTTTGGTTTTGGCTTGGAGGTAGCTTTGGGCTTAGATGCAGTAGCCCCTGATCTTATGGCATCACCCATCAGCTTGGGTGCCTTGGGTGCTGGTGCAGCTACCTCTTCTTCCTCTTCCTCTTCCATGATGGAAGCCTTTCCTAGCACTCTGGGTACGGTCTTCTTGACCCTTTCCTTTCTTTTCTTTCCCTCGGCAGCAACTGGCTCTTTAGGTGCAGGCTTCTCAGTTGAAGCTCTTGCCTTTGACATGGGCTGCCTGCCTGCTGGCCTTTTGATTTTCAGCCCTGGCTTTGTGCCTTGAGCTGGCTCAACTCTCTTTGATGTGACCTCTTCCTCTGCCACATAATCTTCATCTTCGGAATCAGAAGTTCTCTTCTTCCTCTGTCTGGTGGCAGCTTTTGGCAAGTTGCTAGGGGTGCTCCTGCTGCCCTCATCTGAAGAGCTGGAGGGACTAGTGCCCTCACTCATGTGCACCTGCTGCTCTGACATGTTCTGGCTGTCACTTTGATCAGACATGCTGCACTCTGACTGCTGACCCTGTGAACAGTTTATAGATGAGGTAGAAAAGATGAGCATCACAAAATGCAGAGATTTTTGCAAAAGAATGATCCAAAAACTTAGTTTTAGTTTCCCACTGAAATCATCTCGGATCTACCGATTTTCAAACTCGGTGATACCGAAGCAGTTTTGGAACCTAAACTAGTGAACTCGGTAGGACCGAGTCACAGTTCGGTGGCACCGAGACTGCTAGGGTTTCACAGAGTTCCAAAATCGGTCACACCGATAAGTAATTCTCAGTCAGACCGAGTCTCACTTGTGCAATGGCATAAGCCAAATCGGTGGGACCGAGTTTTTCAACTCGGTGGGTCCGAGATGGTTTCGGCGGAAACCTAACCCTAAAATTTTCGAATCAAAGCTAATCTACGGGCATATTGACTGGATAGGAGTGTTTCAATCGTGGCAAGAATCATGAAGAACACAAATGTGCTAGGAATCGGACGGGGAATAGCACCGTGATCGAGTCCATACCCTAGTTCGGCAGAGACTCGCTACGGCGTCAACGGCGGGGCAGAATTCCCGTTGACGGCGACGGAGACCAGCGACTGGAGGCTGCTGGCGACGAGAAGACGATCCGGAGATCACGTTGGCAGAGCAGGCTATCGCGCGGGCGAAGGGGTTCGGAGAAATTTCCAAATTTTGCCCGTGACTATATATAGCCCGACCCTGTCAGTGTGACCGAGTGGAACAACTCGGTGGCACCGAGATTCATAACTGCAGGCAGTTACTGAAACTCGGTGTGACCGAAATGTTCAAATCGGTTGCACCGAGATCGAAAACCTAGATCAACTTAATGATGTCGGTAGGACCGAAAGTGGGGTATCGGTCAGACCGAGAATCATAAAGAGGTTTTGGAAGTTTAAGTCTATGACGAATCGGGGACTCCGAGCGCTCCTCACACAGAGTGGTTCGAATCTGACTTGATCAAGTTTTGTGATGCAACATGAATAGAGTTTGAGACGAGAAAAGCATAGATAGCTAGAGGAGGTACTTAGGCATTCTTGTCCATCCACTTGGCAAAAGAAAATAAAACCAAACAATCAAAACAACAAGTGGATGTCCTCGAATGAGTAAAATATGCAACCAGCATGCTCACACAATAAGATGGCAAATGAAATATGTGGCAAGGCATGCACAACCAATTCTAGCATCTATCAAGCAATTTGCGATGACAAGGTCATCTATATATGAGTATATTGACTTAGGAGTCAAGTGAGAGCACTTGATCGTAGGTCATACTCATCGTTTAAGCTCAAGTTGGGTTACCACTTTTACATAAAGCATTGTTGTGTTCACATCTTTAGAGTTGCTTTAGCTCAAGTCTTAGAGTAAAGCTCCCCCTAGATGTGATATCCCCCCTAAGAGGGATGAACTAACCTTGGGTTTTGTCGATGATGACTTCATGTAGATGTTGAAGATGTGGATGCTCAATGTTGATGTAGATCACTTGGAGCTATCCATTTGAGTGAATTGCACTTTCAATACCTACATGGGTTAGTCCCACAAGGAACAAACAAGGATATCCATAGACAAAGAGTGATGCACACAAAAGATGATGTCCATGAAAACTTTTAGGTTACCTTCTCCCTTGTCTTACCAACAAGAGGGTTTGTGACTCCTTGAACTAGTGCAAGATGTGGAAGTTGATTGCACTTGTTCTTGCCAAAATGATAAGAGTGAAGTATGTTGGCGGAGTCACCCTCAAGAACTCTCTAGTTCTTCTTCTTTTGGATCCACATCATCTTGATGGGACTCCTTGGAGTTGTAGTCGTACTTGATGAAGTGGAACTTGAAGTAGTCTTGGGAATCCACTTGACTAAGGTCTTAGGAGCTTCTTCAAATGCGTCAATTTCCTCTTTAAGCTTGTCCTTGCCTTTTTGCTTGTAGTCTTGTGGTGGAAGATCATCTTGAGCTTGTGTCCCCTTGAAAGAAGTATCATACTTCTCTTGTTGAGGAACAAACTTTGTCTTGGGGTATTGATCTTCTTCCCACTCAACTCCATTGGCATTGAACTTTCGTTCAAAACCAACACCTTGATTCTTCCGGTGCATTCCTTGCTTGCGCACAATTTCCTCGAATTGCTTACTCCCAGCAAGGCTTTTGTACACTCCTTTCTCTATAATTCCCTTCAATAAACTATTTTCTTGCTCAAGTGTAACTTGGCTAAGAGAATCATTAGTGGAATCAAGAGAACTACTAGAAGCAACAATATTGGATTTTGCATGATCATTGTTACTGCTAGAGGAAGAATCTTTCTTGTTCTTGTTACTAGACTTGACTTGAGGCATGTAAGTGGATAAGAGTAAACGCTTGGCAATGTAAGAAGAGCTTTTCTTGCGGAGATCATCATTGATTGCTTTTAAGAACTCATGCTCTTGCTCAAGATTGAGCTTTTCAAAGCGTAATTTCTCATGAGCTCTTAAAAGTTCTCGATGATCTTCGAAGATAGTTTCATGAGCTAACTTAAGAGTGTTTAGTTCTTTAGTTAGAGCCTCAATATTCTCCTTATCATTGTCATTCGTTTTATCTTGATTAGCATGTTTAATTGACGTTTCATCATAGTATTCATCACTAGAGTTGTCAACAAGCAAATCATCACCTAACAAGTCATCTTCATCACTATTGAAATCAACATACTCGGGGTGTGTTACCTTAGGACCTTTGGCCATGAAGCATCTTCCAATTCCTTCATTTGGTGAGTCAAATATGTCGTAGGAGTTGGTTGACACAAGTGCTAGAACGGCAACACCTTCATCTTGAGTATCTTCGGAGTCGGAGTGATAACTTCTCTCAGAGTGGCTGTCGGAGTCGGAGCCGGATACCCATTCACCAACATGAGCTTGATGTCTTCGTCTTGTGTAGCTCCTTGATGATTTTTCCTTCCTTTCCTAATCCTTGCTTCTCCGTGAGTATCTTCGCTCATAACGATCATCTCTACTCCTCCTCTCTCTTGGTGGTGATTCTTTGCTTCTTCTTCTTGGAGAATCTTCTCTTCTCTTGTAGGGAGCCGTACACTCATTGGAATAGTGTCCGGGTCTTCCACAACTGTAGCAGTTTCGCTCTCGACTAGAAGATCTTTTGTCATTGTAGGACCTTGACTTGAAGCTTCTATCTTTGCTTCTACTCTTATAGAAGTTGTTGAAGTTCTTCACCATTAAGCTCAATTATTCATTTAAGTCTTGTTTCTCACTTGATGATGTAGGGGCTTCACATGAGGCTTTATAGGCACCACTTGATTTGTTGTGAAGTTCCTCTTTATCCTTAAGTGACATCTCATGAGCAACAATTCTTCCAATCACCTCCGTTGGCTTGAGATCTTTGTAATTGGGCATCATTTGGATCAATGTGCACACGGTATCATATTTTCCATCCAAGGCTCTTAGAATCTTCTTGATGATGAATCTGTCGGTCATCTCTTCACTTCCTAAGCCGGCAATCTCATTTGTGATGAGAGTAAGCCTAGAGTACATTTCAGTGACACCTTCACCATCCTTCATCTTGAACTTGTCAAGTTGGCTTTGAAGCACATCCAACTTGGATTCCTTGACGGAGTCGGTACCTTCGTGCATATCAATCAAAGTGTCCCAAATTTCCTTCGCATTTTCAAGACGGCTGATTTTGTTGAATTCTTCGGGGCACAATCTGTTGAAGAGAATATCACAAGCTTGAGCATTGTATTGCAACATCTTCAACTCATCTGCGGTAGCTTCACGGTTTGGTTCTCTCCCATCAAAGAAGTCACCTTGCAAACCAACACACACAACAGCCAAAACGGCGGGGTTATGTCCAAGAATATGCATTTTCATTTTATGCTTCCAACTAGCAAAATTAGTACCATCAAAGTAGGGACCTCTACGGTGGTAATTTCCCTCGCTAGACGCCATACTCTCCTAGGTTGTGAAACCAAGGCTATGACCACCAAAGCTATGGAGATCAAAGCAAATGGAGACCAAAGCTCTGATACCACTTGTAGGATCGAAAGTATGTCTAGAGGGGGGTGATTAGACTACTTGACCAAATAAAAACTTAACCTTTTCCCAATTTTAGTTCTTGGCAGATTTTAGCTAATTTAGGACAAGTCAAGCAATCATCACATAATTCAAGCAAGCATGCAAAGAGTATATAGGCAGCGGAAAGTAAAGCATGCAACTTGCAAGAATGTAAAGGGAAGGGTTTGGAGAATTCAAACGCAATTGGAGACACGGATGTTTTTCCCGTGGTTCGGATAGGTGGTGCTATCCTACATCCACGTTGATGGAGACTTCAACCCACGAAGGGTAACGGTTGCGCGAGTCCACACAGGGCTCCACCCAAGGGTAACGGTTGCGCGAGTCCACACAGGGCTCCACCCACGAAGGGTCCACGAAGAAGCAACCACCCACAAAGGATCCACGAAGAAGCAACCTTGTCTATCCCACCATGGCCATCGCCCACACAGGACTTGCCTCACTAGCGGTAGATCTTCACGAAGTAGGCAATCTCCTTGCCCTTACAAACTCCTTGGTTCAACTCCACAATCTTGTCGGAGGCTCCCAAGTGACACCTAGCCAATCTAGGAGACACCACTCTCCAAGAAGTAACAAATGGTGTGTAGGTAATGAACTCCTTGCTCTTGTGCTTCAAATGATAGTCTCCCCAACACTCAACTCTCTCTCATAGGATGTGGATTTGGTGGAAAGAAGATTTGAGTGGAAAGCAACTTGGGAAGGCTAGAGATCAAGATTCATATGGTAGGAATGGAATGTCTTGGTCTCAACACATGAGTAGGTGGTTCTCTCTCAGAACATATGAGTTGGAATGGTGTATGTGTTCTGATGGCTCTCTCTTCGAGTGAAGAGGAGGTGGAGGGGTATATATAGCCTCCACACAAAATCCAACGGTTACACAGTTTTCCAATCTCGGTGGGACCGAATCAACAAACTCGGTCGGACCGAAAATGTAAACCTAGTGACCGTTAGAGATTTTCGGTGGGACTGACATGCAACTCGGTAGGAACGATATGGTTAGGGTTTGGGCATAACGTAAACTCGGTGAGACCGATTACACAAACTCGGTGAGACCGAATTTGGTAATTAGCTAACCAGAGAGTTGGTCAGGCAAACTCGGTGGGACCGATTTGCTCTTTCGGTGAGACCGAAAAGTCACAAAGGGGAAACACTGAATTTACATTGCAATCTCGGTGGGACCGATTCGCTCTTTCGGTGAGACCGAAAAGTTATGAAAGGGAAACAGAGAGTTTGCAACCCCATCTCGGTGAGACCGAGATCCCTATCGGTAGGACCGAATTGCTAGGGTTTGGCAGTGGCTTATGACAAATGAAAACTCGGTGGCGCCGGATAGGAAGAATCGGTAGGACCGAGTTTGGCTTAGGGTTTAGGTCATATGTGGATATGGGAAAGTAGTTGAGGGTTTTGGAGCATATCACTAAGCACATGAAGCAAGAGGCTCATTAAGTAACACCTCATCCCTCCTTGATAGTATTGGCTTTTCCTAAAGACTCAATGTGATCTTGGATCACTAAAATATAAAATGAAGAGTCTTGAGCTTTTGAGCTTGAGCCAATCCTTTGTCCTTAGCATTTTGAGGGTTCCACTTTCACATCCATGCCATGCCAATCATTGAGCTTTCCTGAAATAATCATCTTGGAATAGCATTAGCTCAATGAGCTATATGTTGTTATGAATTACCAAAACCACCTAGGGATAGTTGCACTTTCACTTGGTCCAAACATTATAGTGGGGCACGAAACTGGACTTAAACAGGTGGACGTGAATAGTTCTTGACTTAGAGTAATTTAGATCATTCTTACAGCCAGCACATGGACAAGGCATAAAACCATCCGCCTGCTTGTTTGCCTCAGCCGCAAGCAGAAAAGTTTGCACGGCATTAATGAACTTGGGAGAGCATCGGTCATCGTACATCCATTGTCGGCTCATCTTCATTACACAACACCGAAAAAGACCAAATTAATACAAGTTCATACATAAAGTCCATACAACACTTAAATGCAACAAACAAATAACTCTCTAGCTAAAGAATTTAAATGCAACAACAAATGCGATCAATATCGCAACTAAGGTAACAATTGATCCAACAACATAATGATACCAAGCCTCACTATGAATGGCATATTTTATAATCTTTCTAATCTTCAAGCGCATTTTCTCCATCTTAATCTTGTGATCATCAACGACATCGGCAACATGCAACTCCAATTCCATCTTCTCCCCCTCAATTCTTTTCAATTTTTCCTTCAAATCCTCGTTTTCTCTTTCAACTAAATTTAACCTCTCGACAATAGGGTCGGTTGGAATTTCCGGTTCAACTACCTCCTACATACAAATATCTATGTCAACTTGATGGGCATAATTTGTCAGAAACACGAAATGCAACAAATAGTTTTAAAAGAGAATATACCACATCCGAATCATAACCCGGACGAGGGCCGACGGGGACAGATATCAAAACCATGGCAATATGTATAAGAAACAACGTATGGGTAAGATAATTATATGAGCAACTATATATCCAAATCACACAAATATCAATTTTTTATATTAAACATCCATGAACAAGAGGCTCACCATAAGGTGGTGCCGGCGATGGGACATTGCGGGCGATCGATGGTGGTTACAACGGAGATTTAGAAGGCACTGAGTAAACCACACCTACATATGCAAACTAAGTGTTATTTTTGACCACAAATTGCATATAAATCACATACTAGCACATATATATAATTCCTCCCAAATTACTAAACTCACAAATCAATCACTATATAAAGCATTGCAAGAGCTAATCTAGCAATGAGAGGTGAAAGGACAAAGTTGCTAACCTTTGTGATCATTTGAATGGATGGGGGCCTTCAAATCTTGACAAATTTTGGGCAAAATGTGTGATGAGCTTGAGAGGAAGAGGGAAAGAACAGAGAGGAGAGGGGAAAGGGGAAGAACAGAGCGAGCACGGGTGGACGAAGGGTTTATGTAGGACGACCTTTAGTGCCGGTTTGTGATACGAACCGGTACTAAAGTGATGGAGGGCCCCCAGACTGACAACATCCTTCCACCACTCACTTTTGTACCGGTTTGTGGCACGAACCGGTGCTAAAGGTTCGCCACGAACCGGTACTAATGAGAGCGGCCGGCTAGCCGTTGGAACCGGCACTAACGCACACATTAGTGCCGGCTCAAAATCAAACCGGCACTAATGAGCTTCACATTTGACCCATTTTCTACTAGTGACCATAGGTGTCTGTCTGTGTGTGTTGTTTGTTGGCGAGCTATGCGGGGCGATCGGGCTCGTTCCGTTGGTGCTCACCGCGAGACACGCGCGTGCGAGCACGTAGCGGGCGCGGCCAGAGCGTGCGGGGCGTGGAAGAGATCGCGGGCGAGTGGAGGCATGGGTGCGTGCCCAGGGCGCCGACTCGGGGCTATATAGCCGCCTGGTGATGTTGTAATGGATTGACACGTCGCGTTCGTTCTCAAGGGAAAGGAAAGGGGCGTTCGTGCACCGGAAATCTCCTATGTCCATTGTCTCCTCCGATCTTCTTCTTCCTCCTTCTCTTGTCGTTCGAGCGCAAAGAGTGAGCGAGGTGCAGAGAGAGAGAGAGAGGTAGAGCTAGGGTTTTGGGTTGGGAAACAACAATTGGCATCAGAGCCTCGTTGCGGGAGGAGCTCGCCGGCGATGTCGCTTGTATCGTATGCCGGTGGACCGGGTAGCTCGTTGCCGCAGCCGGTGCCCATGCTCACCGGTGAGAACTACGCCGCGTGGCCGATCAAGGCCAAGGCCAACCTCGACGCGGCTGGGCTGTGGGAGGCGGCGGTGCTGCCGGAGGACGCGGCGTCGGCGGTGATCGCGAAGAAGGACAAGCTGGCGCGGGCGTATCAGCTCAGGGCACTGGCAGAGGACCTGCTGCTGCAGGTGGCGTCCAAGAAGACGGGTCTGGGCCAGCCTGAAGGTGCGGTTCGTCAGCGCCGATCGAGTTCGGGCGGCGCGGCTGGGCACTCTCCGCGGCGAGTTTGAGCTGCTGAGCATGGCGGAGGGTGACACACTGGACGGGTTCGCCGGCAAGCTCGGTGGCATGGCGGTGCGCTTCGTGGGGCTTGGATCAATGCTGGAAGATGCGACGTTGGTGAAGAAGCTGCTCGACTCCGTGCCGGACCGACTGTACACGGCGGTGGCCGGAATCAAGCAGTTCTGCGACGTCTCCACCATGGCGTTCGAGGAGGCCCTGGGTCACCTGAAGGCCTTCGACGAGCGGCTACGGTGATGCGGCAGGCGGGCGGCGAGCGAGCTGACGGGCAGCTCATGTACACGGCCACGCAGTGGCGGGCGCGGGAGCAGCAGCAGGGCGGTGCATAGGATGATGACGACGTGCGGAGTGTGGCGTCGGGCAACGGAGGCAACCGGCGCGGCCGCTACTACAATTGTGGCGAACGTGGGCACTTCAAGCGGGAGTGTCCGCTGCTGCGAAAAGCGCCAGTGGCGGAGCGTGCACTGCTAGTGGACGGCGATGTCGAGGATGCCGGCCTACTCTAAACCGCGGCTTAGGAGGTGAAGTGTTGGGAAATAATCCACGACGATGCATCGAACGAGCCGGGCGCGTGTATGGGCGCGCGCCGGACATGTTAGACGCGTCGGGTCTGCGGCGGGTCGAGTGTGTGCGTATGTGTGGAGTGCACGGGGGTGTCCGTGGACCTAGTACACCATAGGTGTGTGTGTGTGTTGTCTGTTGGCGAGCCATGCGGGGCGATCGGGTTCGTTCGGTTGGTGCTCACCGCGAGACGCGCGTGTGTGAGCGCGTAATGGGCGCGGCCAGAGTGTGTCGGGCGTGGAAGAGATCGCGGGCGAGCGGCGGCGTGGGTGCGTGCCCAGGGCGCCGGCTCGGGGCTATATAGCCGCGTGGTGACGTTGTAATGGATTGACACATCGAGTTCATGCTCGAGGGAAAGGAAAGGGGCATTCGTGCGTCGGAAATCTCCTGTGTCCACTGTCTCCTCCAATCTTCTTCTTCCTCCCTCTCGAGCGTAGAGAGTGAGCGAGGTGCAGAGAGAGAGAGAGAGGTAGAGCTAGGGTTTAGGGTTGGGCAACAACATTGATTATTACTAAATTTTGTAGGTGATTGCACAATTTGGTGGCGAAATGACATCTGATGAGCTCAATAAAAACAACACAAAAATTATGCTAAGAAATGCGCGCAAGTTTGAGCATCAATATTGTTATGTTTTGTGCTTGCACAATTTATAGATGCTTTCACAATTTTCAGATTGTATAATTGTTTTTTATTCTTTTCTATAAACTAGAGGTTTTGACCATCTGAACTTTTCCTGTTAAAAACATGTGTACTTTTTCTCAAAGTTATTGCATGTACCAGACGACAATATATGAACATCACAGAAACAAACGTTCGAACGTCTGAGGCACTACGTCCGAGACTGTAGTGTGTGAACTTGTCAATGAAACTTTTTCCTTTTAAATGTTAGTGCTACCAAAAATATAGAACATGAGTGTAGTTCTGGAAATTCACATTTTTTTGTGACAATATATAGGATGCGCACTTTCCTGTACCAAACATTTGAACTTCACCCTTTTGAACTCCCTGTCAAATGATTGGTTCAGTAACCGGGAAAAAATGTTCAATTTCATATGTACAAACAGGAAATTTGCTCAACCTACATATGTAGAAAGTTTAAACTTCACTCAAAAAAATAAACAGTTCAACCTCTTACATATACCAACAGAAAAATCATGAAAAAATTGGTCATGTTTAGACATATCAACAAAATATTTTTAGAGAGCACAATTCAAAGTTTCGTTTGTCTCAAGCGAGCAACAAGTGAGCATCAACTTTGACCTTCTCTCTCTCAACAGATTCAAAATATTTCATCTCGCGTTTTGCTTCAGATTCGTGATCCTAAACAGTGCAGTGCTTTCGGTTACTACTTCAGTTCTTGTTACGTATACCTTGGTTCAATCATGACTGACATACGGCACTGTTTTCTACGCACCGAGACTAGTTAGACATGCATGTTTTCTGCCTTTCCTAAGAATTTTGCATCTGCATCTGGATCTGCATCTTCTGAGTAAAAAGTCTACCGGAAGATAATGTTGTAAATGAAAATTCTTATACGATTCATTGTATTTTTTGCATGCCTATTATACTCATAAAATACAATTTTGAACATGCTGATATATGTTAGCTCACAGCACCATCATTCCGATGGCATTCACCACCCCGTCCTTTAGGAAAAGTTGTGGCTACACACATGCAAACTGCACTTACTCTGAACAGTAAACTCAAAAACAAAATAGCAAACCAAATCTATAAAATCTGAAACTTAGTGGCTTTGATTATGACTAAATTTTATAGGATCTTGCACAATTTGGTGGCGAAATGCAATCCGATAAGCTCAATACAAACAAAAGAAAAATTGTGCTAAAAATGCATGCAAGTTTGAGCATCAATATTGTTATTTTTTGTGCTTGCACAATTTATAGGTGCTTGCACAATTTCAGATTGTATAATTGTTTTTGATTCTTTTCTATAAACTAGCAATTTTGACCATGTGAACTTTTCCTATGTAAAACATGTGTAATTTTTCTCAAAGTTATTGCATGTACCAGACGACAATATATGAACTCACTAGTAGAAAACAGGGCTTTGGTTCGGGCAGGGCAAGCCCATTAGTCCCGGTTCAGTCACGAACCGGGACCCATGGGGGCATTCATCCCGGTTCTTTAGCCAAGGGGGGTGGCCGTGGCCTCGTGGGCATTGGTCCCAATTCGTATGGACCATTTGTCCCGGTTCTAGGCACGAACCGGGACCAATGGGCCTCGCTCCTGGCCCACATACATTGGTCTCGGTTCGTGGCAAGAACCGGGACAGAAGGGGGAGCTTTAGTCCCGGTTCTTGCCACGAACTGGGACAAATGAGTTGCCTATATATACCCCGTCGCCGCAGCAGAGCACTCCACAGTGCTCTATTTTTTCTGGCCGGCGAGGAGGGCATTTGGGTGCTCTAGCTCACCTCCTATGCACATGAGGTGTTCGATGAAATGCCCGAGCCACGCTAGTTAAGCTTTCTCCACTCGAAGCTCGACCTCCAAGCTCCATTTTCCCCGAGATTTGCATAGGTTTAGCGGTCCGTCACATCCCGTCCCCGTCTTCACCGTCGTTGATCGCCCACGCCGATCTCGTCGCCGGCACCACTGTGGTGAGCCTATTGTTCTTATCTTCTTTCTGAAAGAATGTTTCAGACTCCGAAAAGGAATAGGTATGTGGTACGTAAGTAAACCGACTCCAAAACAGTTCTAATAGCAATTTTTTCCGTTTGGAATATGTAAGAAAATAGTAAAATAAGAAGTAGTTTGAAAAGGACACGAGGCATCCACGAGGGTGGAGAGCGCGCCCTACCCCCTGGGCACGCCCCCTGCCTCGTGTGCACCTCATGTGCCCTCCGGACTCTGTTTTCTTGCACGATACTTCTTTTGGTCGGCAAAAATTCATTGTATAATATCTCGAATGTTTTGACCACCGTACTACGACACAATCCTTTGTTTTTGTTTTGAGTTGTTTCGGCAGCAAATTTAGAGCAAGATGTCTTCTCAAGAGTCAGTCGGGGAGAGTGGGGTATCTCATCCGACACCGAGGCCAGGAGCAAATAGTGATGCTGACCACTTTGGGCCATCAATGGAGGAAGAGATGGAGGCCGACTTGAAAAGGATAGATGCCATGGAGGAGGATCAAGAAGTTACCTCTCGTCTCCAAGCCAGATTCACGATGGAGGAACTTCAGAGCTCAGCAATTCCAAACTCGGTCATCCCTCCCAATGCTAGATTTCTTTCTTATGAAAAATATGAAAAAGAGTCTTACTTGTTCTCCCGCGGCTATGCTACATCCAGGGGTGAAAGGAGCTATAGCCGTCACGTGTAAGCTCTGTAGGGAAATAATGGATCTCAAGCAGCAAGTTAATAAGCTCGAGGAAGAGAATCATATGCTAAGGGGCATCATCGCCAAGAATATCACATCACCACCTTCGAAGAAAGAGACATAAATACATGGATATGGGCACTCCCCTTGGCAACTGCCAAGCTTGGGGGAGGTGCCCCGGTATTGTATCACCATCACACTTCTATTTTTACCGTTTTTCTTAGTTCGATCCTTTTGGTTATATCTTGATCTAGTAGAATAAAGTTTAGTATGATCTAGCTTTGAGTTTTGTGTTGATCCTTATCTATGTAATCGAGTCCGTGAGCTATATATAATAAAGATTAGTCTTGAGTAGAGGGCTTAGTTATCTTGCTATGATCTTGAGGGAATAAAAGAAAAGAGAAAGAATAAAAAGAAATAAAGAGATCATATTGATCTTATGGAGAGTAATGACTTCACATATAAAGAGTATCATGAATAAAAGTTGTTCAGATCTAACAAACATAGTTTTGGTCATCGTTGCAATTAATAGGAAGTAATAAAGAAAGAGAGGTTTTCACATATAAATATACTATCTTGGACATCTTTTATGATTGTGAGCACTCATTAAGATATGACATGCTAAAAAGTTGATGTTGGACAAGGAAGACAATGTAATGGGTTATGTTTTCTTATATCCGAAATAAATTATATTATCATGGATCATCCAACGTGTTGAGCTTGCCTTTCCCCCTCATGCTAGCCAAATTGTTTGCACCAAGTAGAGATACTACTTGTGCTTCCAAATATCCTTAAACCCAATTTTGCCATTAGAGTCCACCATATCTACCTATGGATTGAATAATATTCTTCAAGTTAGTCATCATTGTTGCAAGCAATAAAAATTGCTCTTTAAATATGTATGATCTATTAGTGTGGAGAAAATAAGATTTATACGAGCTTGTGATATGGAAGAAATAAAAGTGACGTACTGGATAATAAAGGTCCCTATCACAAGTGGCAATATAAAGTGACGTTCTTTTGCATTAAGATTTTGTGCATCCAACCATAAAAGCACATGACAACCTCTGCTTCCCTCTACGAAGAGCCTATCTTTAGTTTTTGTCTTATACCTTATGCAAAAGTCATGGTGATCTTCACCTTTCCTTTTTACACTTTATACTTTGGCAAGCACTATATGTTGGAGAGAACCGGACTATATATCCACTCAGATGTAGGTTATTATAAACTATTATTGTTGACATTACCCTTGAGGTAAAAGGTTGGGAGGCAAAACTATAAGCCCCTATCTTTCTCTGTGTCTGATTAAAACTTCATACCCATAAGTATTGCGTGAGTGTTAGCAATTATGAAAGACTAAATGATATTTGAGTATGTGGACTTCCTTAAAAGCTCTTCTATTGACTCTTTCCGATGTTATGATAAATTGCAATTGCTTCAATGACTGAGATCATAGTTTGTTAATTTTCAATGAAGTTTCTGATTCATACTTGACGTTGTGAATAGATTGTTATTTTAGCGTAAGAAATCATATGAATATATATATATAGGAAAATAGGTTAGTACTCCTAGGAGTATGTACTCCTACGCCAGGTGTCGCTAGTTTCTTCAATGCCCTGCCGCACCACTTATTGCCTTTATTGTTTTTATTAATTAAAAAACCTCGGATAATATCGCATGCAAACTTGCGGCTCAGAATTTGTTTGCATGTCCGTGCTAACCGGGATTTGGGTGACTGGTTTTATCTTGCTAGAATAACAAACCGATCTATTAGGAAAATATATAGCTCCTACTATGGCGTCCTCGCATACCAAAAGAAAAGGCGACGGAGGCGGAGGCGCTGAGATGCGGTGCGGCTGGACGACCAACAATGAAACCAGTGATCCGGCATGCATCTGCTTCCAATTGGCATCAACCACGACAAGGTATGCATGCATGTACGATTGGATTACATGCATCGTTGATTCCCTCTGTAATTGGCATTGTGTTAATTTACATAGCCTGCATGTTTGATATGCAGCTCACCTGGATCGGAATCCCTGCGAGATGGGTTACGCGGACCGGCGGCATGTCTTCTCCATGCATGCTTGATCTAGATGACGCTCTACTACACAAGATTTGCTTCAGCTCAGCGGGATCGGTTGGCCATCCATTGTCCCCACAAGTACAAGGCAAAGTAACTCAGTTTTCTCTTGACGTCGCTGCGGCTACACCTACACGATGCAAGAGACTCTGCCGACCGAAGATCCGCAACATTTTGATTAGATCGATTGATTCAGTATGACCGATCCATCACTAAACATGCAAAAACCAAGAGAAACACGACACTGATGCTTCTGATGTGATGTCTATAAACAGTTTGAGTCTTGTGTTATTTGACTATTTGAGTGGACAAAACCAATACTTAACCCAGATTATACTGCCCACGCAAAAAAACTCTTTTCTGTTTATACTTGTTTTTGAATAATTATACTGGTTTGTAGAGTGGTATATGCCACATCATGAAAATATGGTATATGCTCCATCCAAAACGTTGGTATAACTTAACACAAAAAAAGTGGTATATGCTACATCGAAAATGTTGGTATATACTCATCATCACAAAAAATATGGTACAAAGTCCACCGCAAGGAACCAGTATATACTCCATTGAAAAATTAATAAGTGGTACATATCCCATCCACAAAAAATAAGGTGCACAGTCTACCGCAAGGAAGCAGTATATACTCCATTGAAAAAGAAAATAACTGGTATATACTCCATTGAGGAAAGGCTATTATCCGTCACAAAGTAAATACTACATTACTAGAGCAATATATATGACCTCCTAGAAATGAATAAATGAAACAAAAAAACATTTACCACACTTACGTACTCTCTAGCTAGTTCCGTTGGAGTATATGCTACGTGGACATTGTGTATGGATGAGGTATGTGGTATGACGTGAAGGTTTACAATGCGAGCACCCAATTATAATCCCTTAATTATAGGATCAAGCAACTGCATGCACACACCAGCCATTGCATGCATCGGTTTCTC
>NC_057806.1:169697584-169772031 GCF_018294505.1 Triticum aestivum
GTATTTTATTTTATCGACACCTCCATCTCTAAACATGTGGACATATTTTTCGATATCGGCTTCCGCTTGAGGACAAGCGAGGTCTAAGCTTGGGGGAGTTGATACGTCCATTTTGCATCATGCTTTTATATCGATATTTATTGCATTATGGGATGTTATTAAACATTATGTTACAGTACTTATACCTTCTCTCTCTTATTTTACAAGGTTTATATGAAGAGGGAGAATGCCGGCATCTGGAATTCTGGGCTGGAAAAGGAGCAAATATTAGAGACCTATTCTGCACAACTCCAAAAGTCCTGAAAGTCCACAAAAGTCAGTTTTGGAATATATAAAAAATATTGGGTGAAGGAAGCACCAGAGGGGGGCCATGCACCGTACACAAGGGTGGAGGGCCTGTCCTACCCCCTGGGCACGCCCCCTGCCTTGTGGGCCATCTGGAAGCCCCCCGATGCCCATCTTCTGGTATAAGGTGTCTTTTGCCCTGGAAAAAATCAAAAGGAAGTTTTCGAGATGAAGCGCCGCCGTCTCGAGGCGGAACCTTGGCGGAACCAATCTAGGGCTCCAGCGGAGCTGTTCTGCCGGGGAAACATCCCTTTGGGAGGGGGAAATCATCACCATCGATCCTCTCATCGGGAGGGGGTCAATCTCCATCAACATCTTCACCATCACCATCTCCTGTCAAACCCTAGTTCATCTCTTGTATCTGTTATTTGTCTCAAAACCTCAGATTGGTACATGTGGGTTGCTAGTAGTGTTGATTACTCCTTGTAGTTGATGTTAGTTGGTTTATTCGGTGGAAGATTATATGTTCAGATCCTTTATGAACATTTTATGATTTTTGAGTAGTTACCTTTGTTCACGAGGACATGGTAGAAGTCTTGCTATAAGTAGTCATGTGAATTTGATGAGATGTATGTTGTCTTTCCTCTAGTGATGTTATGTGAACGTCGACTACATGACACTTCACCATTGTTTGGGCCTAGGGGAAGGCATTGGGAAGTAATAAGTAGATAATGGGTTGCTAGAGTGACAGAAGCTTAAACCCTAGTTTATGCGTTGCTTCGTAAGGGGCTGATTTGGATCCATATGTTACGTGCTATGGTTAGGTTTACCTTAATTCTTCTTTCGTAGTTGCAGATGCTTGCGAGGGGGGTTAATCATAAGTGGGATGCTTGTCCAAGGAAGGGAAGTACCCAAGCACCAGTCCACCCACATATCAAATTATCAAAGTAACGATCGCGTATCATATGAGCATGATGAAAACTAGCTTGACGATAATTCCCATGTGTCCTCGGGAGCGCTTTCCTTTATATAAGAGTTTGTCCAGGCTAGTCCTTTGATACAAAAAGGATTGGGCCACCTTGCTGCACCTTGTTTACTTTTGTTACTTGTTACCCATTATGAATTACCTTATCACAAAACTATCTGTTACCGATAATTTCAGCGCTTGCAGAGAATACCTTACTGAAAACCGCGTGTCATTTCCTTCTGCTCCTCATTGGGTTCGACACTCTTACTTATTGAAAGGACTACGATAGATCACCTATACTTGTGGGTCATCAAGGAATCATTATTTTCCGCGTAATATGGAAGCACTTGCTGTGACCGTGGACCCAGCTGTCAGCCTCTCCATGTATAGTACTCCATGTTGACCACGCCGCGACGAGAGTACCAGGGCGATGGATGACGGTGAGGTCTAGGAAGGGGACGACGCGGAGCCGGGGAAGACGCGGCAGTGGAAGCCCACATGGAGAGGAGTACGAGGGTTCACTGGTTTGGCTGCGGTGTGAGCCTGCCGTCTCCGCAGGGCCGGGCCAGTGGTGGGAGTAGTAGGGGCGGTGAGGCCTCAACGGCAGCACAACCGGCCACTGGAGGCAGGAGCAGGCGGTATCGTCGGCGCTAGTTTGGGCGGCTGGTTCAAGAAGAGCGGCGATTGAAGAAACAACATGACCGTTTGATTCAAATCCAACGGTCACTACTGCTAGAATCATTTGTTGACTAAGTTGACAAATCCATGTGTACGCGTCAACTTAGTAGGCCCACAGGTCACCCTCCGAACCGGTGCACCCCAGATGTCAGTAGGAGGAATCATTTTTTGCGTAATAAGGAGGCAGTTGATTGCGTGCGGCCAGGCCAGCAGAGGGAGTAGGGTGGGCCGGTGAAGCCTGTGCGGCACGATAGCGGGCCACAAGAGAAGGGAGCAGGCAGTCCCGTTGGTGCTGGTTTAGGCGGCTGCAGCAGGAAGATCAGAGATTGAAGAAGCACGCCGGCCGTTGGATGGACATCCAAAAATCACTGCTGCTAGAATCGTGTGTTGACTGACAAAGCCTTGCGTAAACAAGTCAGCCTCGAAATTTGTAGCGTGTACAACCCATATGCTATTATAATTATAATTTTTACTCATTTTCTAATTCATATGGAATTTATAGAAGCCCATTTTCCATTTTTAGAATTGCTGCCCATTTTCTGGTCAGTACCAGGGTTCAAAAATTGAACTACAAATGTGCGAAATTTTGAAAATTTGCACTAGGAAACAAAATATTCTTAATCCAAAAATTATTAGCCATACTAAAACAAATTTAAAAATAAATTAGTACTGTGTCATGTTAAAATCCAATGAAATATAAAATATTGGTGAAGAACAAAAACAAAAAAAGAAACTAATTTTCCCATTTACTTTTGACAGATATTGACCAAACTCTTTGGCCAGGCCGGAATGGATCCCTCCTCGTCTTGAAAGATTTGCAGCCCAGTAAGTCGGAGAAAACAAATAGGCCTAGCTTGGGTATTCTTCAAAAAGAAATAGTGGCCTACCTATTTTCCCAAAAAAAACTGTTGGGCTGGTCATGTTGTTAGACGGGCCATAGAGACCGCACAACCCAGTTTATAGCCTGCTCCTCTGAACAAATCCTCAAAAAAATTGTGCAATTCTGTCGTTAATTGACTATACATTGAAAATGATGTGGGTCCCAGATATTAGCAGGGTGGATTAGAGTAAAAATGAGGGGTGCATCTGAGTAGTAAAAAGAGGCGCTTTGCTTGTGTTCGGGAGTGGACCTGGTGGGTCCGTACTATCATACTCACATCTGCAGTCCTCTCCTAATTCACTATGTTGACAGGGCCAGACGGCGGCGCCGCGGCGAGCGCACCAAGGCGGAGGATAAAGTGTTGTCGCCAATGTGCTGGGATGGGCTGGACATTCTTATTGAGAAAAATGGATCGAGACTATTTACGACGTTAACTACGATTTACATGGGTCCACTGGTTGCAGGAAGAAAATGGTGGGAGAAATAAGACTGGTTGCTATCTTTGCCTAAGAATTGTATCGATTCAATGTAACGATACTACCATAGGAAATAACATCCTCCTGTTAAATCGTGAATTTAAAGAACTGGTGCATGAGCATTTAGCTTTATTTATTTACTTATTTATGTTTAGGGGACCATGACCATGTACCTGGGCCAGATTCATGTGAGAGCCTCCCTTCCAGTTAATTATGGGCTTCTCTATTGGGCCTTCATCAGTGGGTTGTATGTTATCAACACGTGGAAAATGTGTTCCGTACGAAAAATAGAGTGCGCTACATACGGAACGGGGCACTGAAGGATCGGACCATACAATAACTTCCAGAACATTGTGTTTGTCGTTCTAACAACACATTTATTCAACCAACAAACGAAATATACTACTGCTTGTACATTAAAAACAGCAGCAACAGCAACCAGGGCTGGGCATGCAACAGAAGTAGTAAGTGATATTTCTCCAACGTATCTATAATTTTTTATTGTTCCATCTTGTTTTATTATCAATCTTGAATGTTCTATAATCATTTTATAGTCATTTTATATCACGTTTGGGTACTAACCTATTGACATAGTGCCAAGTGCCAGTTGCTGTTTTTTCCATGTTTTTTACATCGTAGAAAATCAATATCAAACGGAGTCCAAATGCCACGAAACTTTACAGAGATTTTTTATGGACCAGATGGAAGATATTGGGCCCTGGTTGCACCTTGGGGGAGTCCCGAGGAGGGGACAACCCACCAGGGCGCGCCAGGAGGCCCAGGCGCGCCCTGGTGGGTTTTGCCCACCTCGGGT
This sequence comes from Triticum aestivum, assembly GCF_018294505.1. Lineage (NCBI taxonomy): Eukaryota > Viridiplantae > Streptophyta > Magnoliopsida > Poales > Poaceae > Triticum > Triticum aestivum. The sequence continues at coordinate 169,701,685 of NC_057806.1, forward strand.
GCCCCCCGTACCGCCTCTTTGCTCTATAAATACCCCAATATTCCCAAAACCATAGGGAGTCGATGAAATATTCATCCAGTCGTCGCAGAGTCCAGAACCACCAGATCCAATCTAGACAACATCATGGAGGGGTTCACTACTTCCATTGGTTCCTCTCCAATGATGCGTGAGTAGTTCTTTATAGACCTTCGGGTACGTAGTTAGTAGCTAGATGGCTTCATCTCTCTCTCTCTTGATTCTCAATACAATGGTCTCTTGGAGATCCATATGATGTAACTCTTTTGCTGTGTGTTTGTTGGGATCGATGAACTTTGAGTTTATGATCAGATCTATCTTTTTATATCCATGAAAGCATTTGAATTTCTTGATCTCTTTTATGCATGATCTCTTATAGCCTCGTATTTCTTCTCCGATATTTGGGTTTTATTTGGCCAACTTGATCTATTTATCTTGCAATGGGAAGAGATGCCCGGTAGTGGGTTCGATCTTACGGTGCTTGATCCCAATGACAGAAAGGGAACCGACACGTATGTATTGTTGCTACTGAGGATAAAAATATTGGATCTATATCTACCACCATAGATAAACGGATCTCGTCTACATCATGTCATCGTTCTTATTGCATTACTCCGTTTTTGCATGAACTTAATACACTAGATGCATGCTGGATAGCGGCTGATGTGTGGATTAATAGTAGTAGATGCAGGCAGGAGTCAGTCTACTAATCTTGGACGTGATGCCTATGTAATGATCATTTCCTGGATATCGTCATAAATATTTGAGGTTCTATCAATTGCCCAACAGTAATTTGTTTACCCACCGTTTGCTATTTTTCTCGAGAGAAGCCACTAGTGAAACCTACGGGCCCCGGGTCTTCTTTCTCATATATTTGCCTTTGTGATCTATTTTTATTTTCTTTTCTTTTCAGATCTATTAAACCAAAAACCCCAAAATACCTTGCTGCAATTTATTTTATTTGGCGTTTGATCTATCAATATTGACAACTTTCTCTCGTCCACGCACCGTTTGAGGCGTCGTTACCTGAAAGGGATTGACAACCCCTTTAACACGTCGGGTTGCGAGTGGTTGTTATTTGTGTGCAGGGGTTGTTTAAGTTGTGTTGCTTGGTTCTCCTACTGGTTCGATAACCTTGGTTTCATATCTGAGGGAAATACCTACCGCCGTTGTGCTGCATCATCCCTTCCTCTTTGGGAAAATACCAACGAAGCTTCAAGCGACATCAAAAGGAATTTCTGGCGCCGTTGCCGGGGAGAATCAAGTCAAGATAGCCAACCGTCAACACGCCATTTCTGGCGCCATTGCCGGGGAGAATCAAGTCAAGATAGCCTCCCATCAACATGCCATTTCTGGCGCCGTTGCTGGGGAGGATCTTCTTCATAACCAGGTTCCTAATCACAAATCTCATCCCCTCACAATTTACATTATTTGCCATTTGCCTCTAGTTTTCCTCTCCCCCACTTCACAAAAAAATTCCATTTTATTCGCCTCTCTTTCTCGTTCGCTGTTTTCTTGCGGATCTGTTTTTGTGTGTACTCTTATTTGCGTAGTCATGATACCTCAAAGAAAATATTATGATGTTCCTTACCCAAATATTTTGCTTGAAATTGAGAGAAGTACTAAGGAATATATGGCTACTCAATTTGAGCATAGTAGGTATTTTACTAAAGAACTTAAGGAGCACTTCGTTGTGCTTGATGCTATTACAAAATAGCTTGATGATATCAGTAGAGAAGTTTGCAATCTCCAATCTAAGTATGATTTTGCCGAAATTTTGCTAGGAAAAATATCTGATGCATAAGCTACCTTAGTAAATCAAATGGCCGCTAAATCAATCTCAGTAGAGCATGAAAGTGATGAAGATCTTAAAATGATTGGTGTTTCTTCTATTGATTCGTTGTTTATTAAAGTCAATATTGATGAAAAAGGGACTGGAGAAGAGTCAACTTTAGGTAGAAGGCGTCCCAATATTTCAGAGGGTGAAAATCTTGTTGAGAAAAATGATGAAAGTGGGTTTGGAGAGGTCAAGACTTTAGCTAGTGATGTACCCACTCTTTTGTATTACAAATTCTTTAATTATGATAGTGTATCTTTGATTGATTGTATTTCTTTGTTTCAATCCATGATAAATTCACCCCATGCTTATGAACAAAATAAAGTTTTTACTAAACATATTGATGCTATGATGAAAGCTCTTGAAGAAAAATTGGAATTAGAAGTTTCAATTCCTACAAAATTGCATGATGAATGGGAACCTACTATCAAAGTCAAGATTAAAAATTATGAGTGTTTTGCTTTGTGTGACTTGGGTGCTAGTGTTTCTACAATTCTGAAATCTTTATGTGATGTGCTTGGTCTTACCGATCTTGAATCATGCTCTTTAAATTTCCACTTGGCAGATTCTACTATTGAAAATCCTATGGGAAGAATTAATGATGTTCTTATTCTTGCAAATAGGAATTATGTGCCCATAGATTTTATTGTTATGTATATTGATTGCAATCTGTCTTGTCCAATTATTCTTGGTAGGCTGTTTTACACACTATCAGTGCCATGATTGATATGAAAGAAGGCAATATTAAGTTCCAATTTCCTTTGAGTAAGGGTATGGAACACTTTCCTAGAACTAGAATTAAGCCACCCTATGAATCAATCATGAGGGCATCTTATGGATCTCGAACCAAAGATGACAAAACTTAGATCGTTGCTTTATGCCTAGCTAAGGGCGTAAAACTATAGCGCTTGTTGGGAGGAAACCAATGAATAAAATTTATTTTTGCTTTTTGCTTCCTATTCTTGTGTGTTAGCACAATTATGATACTGTTATGATTGTGTTTTTATGTTTTAATTAGTGTTTGTGCCAAGTAAAGCCTTTAGGATCTTCTTGGGTGATAGTTGTTTGATCTTGCTGAAAAAACAGAAACTTTTATGCTCACGAAATTAATTTTCATTTTTACCAGAGAGTGATAAAATACCCATTCCACTTGAAGTAGATCAACATACAAATTTCTAAGGTCGTCCTAATGTTTCAGAATTTTTGGAGTTACAGAAGTATTCGAAATAGTCAGATTGCTACAGACTGTTCTATTTTGACAGATTCTGTTTTCTTTGTGTTGTGTGCTTATTTTGATGGCTCTATGGTTTTCTTTGTTGAGTTTTCGCCATAGAAAAGTTGAAATACAATAGATATAATACAAAATAAAATATGAATTGGTTTTCTACAACACTTATAGTAGTGGTTTATTATTCTTATACTAACATATCTCATGAAGGTTTTGTTGAGTTTTGTGTGACTGAACTTTTCAGGTTTTGGGTTATCTTACGATGGATGAAGGAAGGATGTAAGAGCCAAAGCTTGGGGATGCCCCGGCATCCCAATCTATTATCCAAGAATGAGCAACCAACTAAGCTTGGGGATGCCCCCGAGTGGCATCCCCGCTTTCTTCCAACAACTATCGGTATTTTACTCGAGACTATATTTTTATTCGTCACATGATATGTGTCTTGCTTGGAGCATCTTCTATGATATGTGTCTTTGCTTGATTTATTTTGTGTTTTAAGTTATCAATCCTTGATAGCGCACCTATTTGAGAGAGACAAACTTATGTCATGACTTGTTAGAATTGCTCTCTATGCTTCACTTAAATTTTTATGAGCAACGGACTTGCTCTAGTGCTTCACTTATATCTTTTTGAGCACGGTGTGCTTTGTTATTTTTGAAGAAATGCTCTCTTGCTTCACTTAGATTTATTTGGGAGTTAGTAAAATTTTGAAGAAATTCTCTCTTGCTTCACTTAAATTATTTTGAGAGAAAGAAATTTTGTTATGCTCATGATCTTCACTTATATTTGTTTGAGCTTATGAAAAGCAACACATGAAAATTAGTCCCAAAGTGATAGATATCCAAGAAGGATAAAGAAAAAATAAGGAGAAAAAGTATCATGAAGATCATTGGACAAAATAAACTTGATTCTTAGTAATAGTTTTGAGATATGATAATGTGTTATGTGAGTCATCTTGATGAGTAATTATTCTTTAGTAGGAATATTGGTGTTAAGGTTTGTGATTCCCTATGCATGCACGAAAGTCAATAATCATGCAATGAAATTATGTCCTACTTGTGGTGCATTATCCGGTGTTATTTATGCTTAATGCTTGCTTATGAGATTATTCTTTTCTTAGTTGGTTGCTTCCCAATCTTTTGCTAGCCTTCATTTTGCACTAAGTATGACCTCTACTTGTGCATCCAAAATCCTTCAAACTAGTTTTGCGAAATGAGTCCACTATATCTACCTATATGCGGTATTCTTTTGCCGATCTAAGAAAATTTGCATGTGCCATCTCTAATTTTCAAAATAAACTTCTCTTTTGTGTGTTTGTTTCGCTCGTGGAGCGATGAGGGGTGGCTAATATTTTCCATGCTAGATGTGTTATTCTAAAGATGAGTGTTTATTCACTTGTCATTGCACGAGAGTAAGGCAAAGGTATTAGGGATGCCCAGTCCTGAAATGCAAAAATAAATGAATTTACTTTATGTTGTCAAATAATAAATTCCTTGATAAGTGTTGGTATGGAGGGCACCCGTGGATACGGTTAGCCATGGAAAGTGAAAGTTATGGTGGAAAAAGGAATATACTTTATTTTCTATTTGGGAACCGCCTGTGATATATATATATATATATATATATATATATATATATATATATATATATATGCATGGAAAGTATTGGGAACTCTAAGTCGTTTTCGTTGGTGGTATGGATACGCCTCCCAAAATGTTTTTATCTCAAATTTTTGCTTTGAGCTCTGGCACCTCTACAAATCCCTACTTCCCTCTGCGAAGGGCCTATCTTTTGCTTTATGCAATTTTTATTTTGAGTCTACATCTTCTCTTATAAATGGATCAATGTTCGTGCAATATGATCGTGCTTAAGTATTGGGTGTAGTTAATATTCGAGTGTGTTTCATGAATGGATCAATGTTTGAGCATGATGGGCTATGGATAACTTATTTTAGCGTTGATATTTTGAAAGACATGGTTGCTTGTTGATATGCTTGAGTATCTAAATTATTATGTCAGAACTAGACTATTGCTTTGAATCACATAAAATTCCGAATGTCCATGCTATAAAGAAAAGAATATGATATGGCATGATGAACATCACTCCACATCGAAAATTCTGTTTTTATCAGTTACCTACTCAAGGACGACTAGGAGTTAAGCTTGGGGATGCTGATACGTCTCCAACGTATCTATAATTGTTGATTGTTCCATGCTATTTTATTATCAATCTTGGATGTTTTATAATCATTTTATAGTCATTTTATATCATTTTTTGGTACTAACCTATTAACACAGTGCCAAGTGCCAGTTGTTGTTTTTTCCATGTTTTTTACATCGTAGAAAATCAATATCAAACGGAGTCCAAATGCCACGAAACTTTACAGAGATTTTTTATGGACCAGATGGAAGATATTGGGCCCTGGTTGCACCTAGGAGGAGTCCTGAGGAGGGGACAACCCACCAGGGCACGCCCTGGTGGGTTGTGCCCACCTTGGGTGCCCCCGGACCGCCTCTTTGCTCTGTAAATACCCCAACATTCCCCAAACCCTAGGGGAGTCGACGAAATATTCATCGAGCCGCCGCAGAGTCCAGAACCACCAGATCCAAGCTAGACACCATCACAGAGGGGTTCACCACTTCCATTGGTGCCTCTCCGATGATGCGTGAGTAGTTCTTTGTAGACCTTCGGGTCCGTAGTTAGTAGATAGATGGCTTCATCTCTCTCTCTTGATTCTCAATACAATGGTCTCTTGGAGATCCATATGATGTAACTCTTTTGCAGTGTGTTTGTTGGGATCGATGAACTTTGAGTTTATGATCAGATCTATCTTTTTATATCCATGAAAGTATTTGAATTTCTTTGATCTTTTTATGCATGACCTCTTATAGCCTCGTATTTATTCTCCGATATTTGGGTTTTGTTTGGCCAACTTGATCTATTTATCTTGCAATGGGAAGAGATGCCCGGTAGTGGGTTCGATCTTACGGTGCTTGATCCCACTGACAGAAAGGGAACTAACACGTATGTATCGTTGCTACTAAGGATAAAAAGATGGGACCTATATCTACTGCCATTTATAAAGGGATCTCTTCTACATCATGTCATCGTTCTTATTGCATTATGATGTCCACTACGCAACTTTATTCTTGTAGACACGTGTTGGGCCTCCAGGCGCAAAGTTTTGTAGGACAGTAGCAATTTTCCCTCAAGTGGATGACCTAAGGTTTATCAATCCGTGAGAGGTGTAGGATGAAGATGGTATCTCTCAAACGACCCTGCAACCAAATACAAGAAACCTCTTGTGTCCCCAACAAACCCAATACAACGGCAAATTGTATAGGTGCACTAGTTCGGCGAAGAGATGGTGATAAAAGTGTAATGTGGATGGTAGAAATATATTTTTATAATCTGAATAAATAAAAATAGCAAGGTAGCAAATAGTAAACAGGCACAAAAACGGTATTGCAATGCTTGAAAATGAGGCCTAGGGTCCGTACTTTCGCTAGTGCAACCTCTCAGCAATGCTAACATAGTTGGATCATATGATTATCCCTCAAAGTGTAACAAATAATCACTCATGAGTTCCTATTAGCGGAGAACAAAAGATAGGAATTGTTTGTAGGGTACTAAACCACCTCAATGCTATTGTTTCCATTTGATCTATTCAAGAGTCCGTACTAAAATAACAGAAAGCTATTTTTCTGTTCGATCTATCCTAGAGTCCGTACTAAGACAACACCAAAGCAAGTTCATATTCATAAAACTCATTCCACACAAAGAACTATAAAGAGACCCCAAAGTTTCCGTCGGAGAAAAGATAATAAAAATGTGCATCAACCCCTATGCATAGATTACCCCAATATCACCGCGGGAATCCGCGAGTTGAATGCCATAACATATATCAAGTGAATCAATAAGATACCTCAATTTTCACCTCAAGTATTCATACCGCAAGACATATATCATGTGTTCTCAAATCTGAACATTCAATCCGACATGACAAAACTTCAAAGGGTAAAGATTCAATTCATCACAACAAAAGTATAGAGGGGAGAAACATGATATGATCTGACTATATCAACAAAGCCCATGATATAGATCACTAGAGAGAGAGAGAGAGATTAAACACATAGCTACTGGTACAAACCCTCAGCCCCGAGGGTGGACTACTCCCTCCTCATCGTGGTGGTCGCCGGGATGATGAAGATGGCCGCCTGTAACATCCCAAATTTTCAATTTGGAATGTTATACATTAGACCATCATTGCATATCATAATTTATTTGCTTTTGTTTTTGATCCTAGAAATTCTACGCAACTCAAGGACCCACGGAGAGAGTTGGGGATTTCGTTATTTTCATATTTGAGTTTTCTCAAATTTTGAGAATAGGATCATTTGGTTTTAATTATTTTATCATCAATTATTTCTATTACAAAAATATGAGAGGGGGAATAAAACGACTTTCCCAAAATAAAGAAATATTGAGGATTTAATAATAAAATCAAATAAGATTTTATTTCGGAGTTTTTCGTTATTTTATTTGAATTTAGGAAAAATGTGCGTTTTCCAAAATTGCATTTAGGCCCCAAATAAATGTTCGCCTTGTGCGGCTTGATTTTAGAAGCCCGAGAAAATTTATTTCGGGATTTTTGGAGTCCGTTTAGTATTTATTTTATTTGTTTTCTGTGCGGAATATAAATAAAAAAACGCAACCGACCTACGGGCCGTGTCCGACCTGGACACCAGGCCCGTCCGGGCTTTATAAGCCGGGGAGCCCAGCCCGGGGTCTCCCCCAAACCCTAGCGCGCCGCCCCAGCCCCGCCCTAGCGCTGCCGCCGCCGGAGCCCCGCCGCCGCCACCGGATCTCTCGCCGGAGTTGCCGGGTAGTTTTTTTTTAGACGCCGGTTTTTTTTCCGAAAAACCGTTCGGTTTTTCCGACGGTTTTATTCATTTTTTTAGTTTCGGTTTTTTTTAAATAGATCGGTTTTTATGATTTATTTAAATAGCGAGCGTTCGTTCGTTCGTTTGTTCTAGCGAATGTTCGTCGTTTTTCTTTTTCTCGGATTAAATCCACGATTTTTCTGATCGCGATTCCTGATCCGATTTTCGTTTTAGTATAACTTTTCGCTCGTTTATCGGAATCAGGCAATTCAAGCGCCTGGAGTTTCGTCTCGAAACCCTCTATCCGTTTAACCAACTTAAACAAGTTTTTGCCACTGTAAAAAATTGCCCTAGATCTAGAATAGTAAACAAAGCCTGTTTCTTTTGCCGTTTGACTTTCGTTGCTTCGTTTGATTTGATTCTTTTTGCAAACCGGAGTTCTTAAGTTGAACCTTCTGGTTAGATCTCTTATTTGAGTTTTACCTGTGCATTAGATGAGTACTTATTGTATGCTTGTTTGTTTATCTGCGATAGAATACCCGGAGTGCGCCGCCTGTTACTTCGAATCTCTAGGTTTCGCGGATCATCAGCAAGGCAAGTAACACTTTGATCATACCTCCTACTACCCAGTTTTATTGCATTAGATCAATCCTCAAACATTGCATGATTAGGATCTAATTAAATTGTGGGATGAGAAGTAGTTGAGGTAGTACCTATTACCTGTTGTATTATCAAACCTTTGGGAGTTACTTCTACGTTTGCCTATTATGCCATGCTATGCTAGTAGACGTGGATTTGGTGAGTGATATCCATGACAGATGTGAGTTTGTTAATTTAATGGTTTATCGAAGGTGGCAACTTAAACACACATCTAGGTGGATTGAGGTACCTGGGTATTCCAGGATCGCCTGTTTTTCTTTATGGACCGCCACCCAGGCCCAAAGGGATCATGAGATTTTTCATACTAGAAACTTCCGTGTGCAGCCACAAGCTATTATGGGCTCTAGCATAGTTGATTAAGTCGTGCGAACTCTTACAGGGTAGACTAGCAGATGTAGGGGAAAGTAGGTGTAACGGTCTATCCATCGTAAGGTGCTAGCGCTTCTGAAAGACTGTGTCTCGGTCATCCGTCTTCTCAAACACCATGTAGTGCGAGAAACCAAATGGAGGCGATCGAGTCTTGTGGGGAAAAGTGCGCAAACCTCTGCAGAGTGTATAAACTAATCATGGTTAGCCGTGTCCCCGGTTATGGATATCTTGAGTATCTAGTACTTGGATTATCATGTCTTCAACATGTTACTCTAAAATTAATTTTGTTCGGTTTTGTTTAATGATGATGCTTAATTGGGATTGAGAATGCTGTCAACCATTCTCAATGTTTAACAACTACCATGATAGTTAAATAAAATTTATTCCTTTGCAGTAGGGAAAATTGGCTTTACGCAAAACTGTAACCATAGAGCTTTCCACCAGCCAAATATGCATATAGTATAGCTGTTTCATTCCATTACTCTCTATGTGTTACTTTGCCAGCATATTCCATGTGCTGACCCGTTTCGGGCTGCAACGTTAATGTTGCAGATTTTTCAAACGACGATTAAGGAGTTTTTAGGTCGTGGTTCTATACTCAGTGATGCCGTTGGAGTTGATGGACTCACTTATCTTCCAAGCCTTCCGCTGTTATCGTTATTAGATGGCCTTAAGCCATATTTATTGTAATAAGTTCTCTATTGAGACACTCGATGTAATAAGTGTGTGATTGCTACTCTGTTAAAAATCCTTCAAGTACTGTGTGGTGTTAGCATTACTGATCCAGGGATGACACCTGAGCACAGAGATCGGACTGTTTGAGGTCTGGTCGCTACACCGCCGGAGATGATTCCCCCGTCCGGCAGGGTGCCAGAATGGGTCTAGATTAGTTTGCGGTGGCTACGGAGCCCTGCGGCGGTGGAACTTCTGATCTAGGTTAACCCCGAGGGGTTTCGGAATATTTGGGAATTTATAGTGCAAAGAAGGGGTACGGGAGGCCACCGAGGTGGGCACCCTGGTGGGTTGTGCCCCCCTCGTGGCACCCCCAGATGCTACTTTGGCCCATCGAGAGTCTTCTGGCCCATAAAAAATCCACAAAAAGTTTCGCGGTGTTTGGACTCTGTTTTGATATTGATTTTCTGCGATGTAAAAAACAAGCAAAAAAATAGCAACTGGCACTGGGCACTGGGTCAATAGGTTAGTCCCAAAAAGGATATAAAGTTGCTATAAAATGATTATAAAACATCCAAGAATTATAAAATAACAGCATGAATACTTCATAAATTATAGATACGTTGGATAAGTATCACATTACTCCGTTTTTCCATGAACTTAATACACTAGATGCATGCTGGATAGCGGTCGATCTATGGAGTAATAGTAGTAGATGAAGGAAGGAGTCGGTCTACTAATCTTGGACGTGATGCCTATGTAATGATCATTGCCTGGATATTTTCATAATTATTTGAGGTTCTATCAATTGCCCAACAGTAATTTGTTTACCCACCGTTTGCTATTTTTCTCGAGAGAATCCCCTAGTGAAACCTATGGCCCCGGGGTCTTCTTTCTCATATATTTGCCTTTGTGATCTATTTTTATTTGCTTTTAGTTTCAGATCTATTAAACCAAAAATCCAAAAATACCTTGCTACAATTTATTTTATTTGGCGTTCAATCTATCAATATTCACAACTTACTCCCGTCCACGCACCGTTTGAGGCACCGTTACCCGAAAGGGATTGACAACCCCTTTAACACGTCGGGTTGCGAGTGGTTGTTATTTGTGTGCAGGGGCTATTTACGTTGTGTTGCCTGGTTCGATAACTTTGGTTTCATATCTAAGGGAAATACCTACCACCGCTATGCTGCATCATCCCTTCCTCTTTGGGGAAATACCGACGTAGCTTCAAGCGACATCAGTAAGGAGGCTAGAAGAGTAAAGATGCAGCTCTCTCTTCCAAACCAAACATTGGCCATCATTACAAAAGGGCTACCCAAAAAGAACAAGTGTATGCATCAAACTAAATAAAGATCCTAGTACACCAAGTGTACGCATCTAACTAAGTGGCTCAGTTAGACGTTACTATTTATTAAGCTGTGGAGATTGGCTGACGGCTTGAACCAGATGGGTGCCTGACGGGGGAAACTCTAGCCACCAGGTCAAAGTCTGATACTTGCGACCCTCTCTCCTACTTTGGGTTGTAGAGCATGGCGGCACATATCAAGGTATGGTGCATGCATAGACGCATGGTACGCTATGTACACAAAGTTTTGCCTGATGAACGAAACCGCACTGCCATCATAATCCTTGCCGTCGGTTATCTCCTGGTTAATTAGATAATTCAGTCCGAGAAACAGAGAGCATGTACCAAGGCTACTTACCAGCCTCCAGTCAAAATTTTCTGAAGGCCCCGAGAAGCTGGGATCCTGCTCAAAGACCTTGTAGTGATTGTGATTGTATTCTGTGAAACAACACGTCCGGTATGTGCGAACGATTCCATCGTCTGATTGAGCCAGGAACAACCTGCAACTGCCATGCCGCTTTTCTTTGAAAGGTTCTGGGATTAGGAAGGGTAGGGACACCAGGTGGCCTACCACATCATATCAAGTTGGAGTCAGATAAAAAAGGGCTCTTAATGTAGTCAATCTTAAGAACATCATGTTATGAGCATGAATATTTTTTCAGTAAATGTTGACAGTAATATAAGCAAGCCATCACGATATCATAGGAAAGTAACATACTTCTGTAACAACCATCTGTAGCGATGCCTGGAGTAGGCCAGCAATACGTCCAGTCATAGAAGGAGTTGACAGCGTAAATGAAGCCCTTGTGTTCAATGGCATCAGAGAACCATGGAGGATGTATGATCCTGCGATGGACGTGCAGATTTATCCACTTACCGCAGTGACCTGTCAGATAGGCGAGACCGCGGTTGAAGAACGCAGTTATCCTGAAGTCTTCATAACTCACAGATCTTGTGGGCACTTGGAAGATTACAACCTTGAGCAAATCAAACTTGGTATCATGTTGGCTACTGTAAGATTCCAAGTATTCTGGGTCGTGGTGCCAAAGCAGTGCTGTGTTAATCGAAGGAAGGGGGATCAATCATCGGGTGTAGACCTCCACGAGCATCCAGCTGCCACCACCGTCGATGAGCACCATCCAAGACGTGTTCATGCCAACCCAGTACATACTGTTAATGTAGTTGAGGGTGACGGGGATCGGATCGCAGTCAAGAGGGTTGATGCTCGCCACCCTACGATCTTTATGCTGCGTGACACGCCATTTGTAAAGATCAGTCAGCATCAGGAAGCAAGGAGCTGGCTTAAAAAGCTCCAGCCTGAGGGCTTTGAGTAAACGGTACAGCCGCGACGAGCACGCGGCGAGCGACATGGTACTGAGATTGTCCACAGGCGAAACAATGAGCTTGATTACCTCCGTGGGGAGCGAATTCCAGCCACTATTTCGGTGGACGATGCTCGGTTCTACCATTGTTAGTGCTTGGGTTTCGGAAGAGGGGGGAGGCGCCTTAGTAGGGATGGAAGATTGGACGATTATGTGCGGACAAGGATGGACAAGCGAATGTGTGCTATGGGAAGTGGACAGGTGATGATGACTACATCACGCCGTTTGACTTACGAGACACATACCAGCAGCGTAGGGTCATATCGATGACAGACACCTTGCTTGAGTGATCACAGTACTGGTTCTCCCTATAGTACCTACTAATATGCCCTAACTTGCTTGACTAGAGTAGTAGTGGAGTAGGACTCTGCTCTACTACTAGCACTAGAGGATTAGTATATTCTAATCTAAAATAGTTACAAACTTCAATGCCCGAGCGTGGAATGACTACAAACTGCCATCGGTTAGCACTCCAATCCCTAGCAAACGTTCGCTGGTAGACATGGCAGTTGCAAACGCCTGTGATGTAGTTACAGTACGGGTGTAAGGGTGGCAGTTTTGTCAAATACTATGGCTTAAAAATAGGACACCATCGGATTACGTGGGATTCACCATGATTGAGCTCATGGCGAACAATCGCCAGATATCATTACTTAAAAAGGTTAAAACACCTGAGCTATAACTTGCACCGGATGACCACTAACAATAATACTAACATAGTTGTAAAATGGTCAAAGATCGTGTCTACGTGGTGTTTGGAATTATATGCAAAAACTAGCAAGATGCACGTGCATTGCACGGAACATCAAGATGCATTTTTTTACAAAACACCTGTTGTGATTGACCCATGCGGGAGTAATCCCATGTGTAAAAACTAATGATATCTCGGGAATTTTATCGGAAACATGGTATCTCGACCATATCATCAAAAAATGATATCTCGAGAAAGATGATAGATAAGGTGAGGAGGAGTGGGGCGTGGTGGTGACTGGTGGTCGGACTGGGCGGAGGCATGGGGATGGGCGGCACCGGTAGCGGCCACCATGCCAGATTGTTCAAGAGACTTCCTTTTTTAATTGCTCGGCAATGAGGTTGTGGGAGATAAGGATGAAGGAGGAAAGGCCTTATTTGTAAATGTGGAGAGAGGTGCGGGTATCTTTTGTAAAATTGCCATAATTTGCTTTCTATCCGTCAGATATAGATCATACGGTCTATACTATAAGATGGTAGGCAGACCATCATCACCAACTCGGTTTTTTCTATACTCCTACTCCTATATTACTTATACTTATATTCACTCCTATAAAAGACTCAGTTGGTGATGATGGTGTGTCTGCCATCCGCCATTTCTGACTATCAGATCTGCATCTAACGATTGTGATGTAAGTTGTGGCCTTTTGCAACAATTCCCACTTCTCTGCTCCAGTTTACACAAAACCCCTTAGTATCTTCAAACCAACCACATTCCTCCCTTACCTCATCAAAACAGCCCAAAGAATATATTTGGAGTGAAACATAAGATATTTTTAGTGATATGTATACCAAAACTAAACTGTTTTCTTTCTAATTTGTGAATATGTATTATTCTACTTTGGATCTGCTGCAACAGACGGGCTCATTGCTATAAAGGTTTATCTCTTGCATCGTCTGCAACGAACACCTGGTGTACTGGTCCGAGCCGGATGCTTGCAGTGCGATGGCATGAGTTTGAATTCTTTCCTAAACTATAGGTTTTATATATTTTTAATATATACTTCTTTCGCTACTATACTGGGAGTGGAACCCACAGAGTACTTAGAATACAAGATTAAGGATGGATTCGTTTCTTTCTAACTTTCTATACGAATCTGTAGCCAGACTGCAAGTAATGTACACTGCACTAACAGTGGAACCCACAGAGTACTTAGAATACAAGATTAAGGATGCAATTAACTTTTTATAGAGGGAGAATCATACACGAAATTAACTCAAATGGATTGGATGTGACTCTATTATTCTCCAACGGCAACCGACAAATTTCCTCCCACGGGTTGGAGTAGGTTTCTCGGTTTGCATGCGGGTTTCACGGAGGGGTTTGATGGAGGCGAGGAGGCGTGTTCAGCCGGGTGTGCAGCGGGCGACACAGTACTATTTGATTTGATAGCTACTAGTATATTATAAAAAAGAAAGAAGAGTAGTAGAGATAGAGATAAGAGTAGAGATAGAGACTAGGGAGGAGCACCATCTACTGCTTTGTGTGCTACTCCTGCGCTCCATTCGGCGGCCGCAGCGTCCCCTATAGCCACTCCCTCCTGCACTCCATTCGGCGAGCGCTATTGAAATTTGGGGAGCGCACTCTCACGACTGCTAGCGGCGACGACTTCACCGATGATGACTTCTTCCCCGACCTCGGCAACCGCTTCCTCAACGACATGGGTGACAACCTCAACGCCAACGGTGCTGCTCCCATTGCACCGTATGTGTTTCTATCCTTCCTATTTGAATTCGTGGTAGAATTCATGTTTCTATTCTGTGTCCTAGATCCGATCTGTTCATCTACTATGCCAGTCCACATGATTAGTTTAATCTCTGTTATAGCCGTCATGATTTATTTTTTGCTTATTCAGACTAAATCTCGTAGTAACTTGCTCATATATTCAACTGGCGCAACATCCCCTACGGCCACTCCCGTTTCATGGACGGCCTGGTCGATGCCTCCAAGGAGCCCTTCGTCTACTGCTATGAGTGCCCGATGCCGTTTTGGGGCTCGCCGGCGGACATCGTGCATCACCTCACGCAGGCGTGCGACGATCACTACTGGACCTTGGTGGAGAACATCAAGTACGAGTCGCTGGAGGATCACCGCCGCCTGCTAGTCTCGGAGGAGGATGGCAGCGTCTTCCTCTTGATCGTGGGCACCGGTGAGGCCCATGCAGGCCGCCGCCCCGCCTCTGTAGTGTGCGTCAGGGGTGACACCGCTGACGCTGACACTAACACGAGGCTGATGTATGGGTGCATGCTCACTGTTACTACCCCTCAGAGGTGCATGGGTGGCGACACTGGCTACATCAAGGTGACTAGGACTGTGCCGAGCTGGGATCTTCCCGCCAATGTGGACATGGAAGACGCATGGTCTGATTTGGCCCCCAACATGGTGCACGGGGACTCCAAGGAGGTTCACCTGGACATATTCATTACCAAGTTAAATGTTGATCATTAGTCTTCGCTCAATCTAATCCGCTGTCTAAGCATGTGGAGACTTCCATGCATGATCTTGCTCTATTGGAGTATCGCGCATGAATGAAAGTGTATCCATTTATGGTTTAGTCTAGAATCTTCCATGTATGAAATTTTTACTACAGTATTGGTGAAAGACTTATGATGAACCATTTCTTGCATCTCCTCTGCCCCCTTCCAAGTCATCCTAATTTAATCCCTCCTTCTAGGTGTATAAGGGCATGGTTAATACTAAATAGTATAGCCAATTGTTGACTATAAGAAAGTGCCATGTCATCTATAGCCAACATGTATAACAATCGATACTCAAAAACTAATTCTTAAAGATCATTTCTTGCAAAGAACAATAAGTGTTATTTCTTCACAAGTTTTGGATGCAGGTTGAACAGTTGAACGCTTTTGTTTGCAAAAGATACTTTTTTATCTATTTCACCTGGATGTTTGTGAGCTCTAGAGATGAAATAATATCCGAAGAAACCTATCGATACCTGTTACACATGAGATGACCCCCACATCCTTTGTCAAAATTAACAACTCCCCGATCAATGCATTTCACTATTATGTGCAATGCACGGGCACCTAACTATAGATTAGTATGACCAAAAATTGAACTAACATTATATATAGTACAATAAATGCTGATGCATGTCACCTAAAATTATATCACTGAAAACTATGTTCAAATACGAATCCAACGATATAGTTTTTGTTGACATGCACTAACATTTTGTTAATCAAATTCAATGGGGGACTAATAAACCACGACCGATGTAGTACTAGTGTGGAGGGCGGCGCTGCAAGCGAGTCTCACCCCGCTCGTGGCGCGGTAGTAAAGCCGTCATATCACAAAACCCAACCACTCCCAGTAATAAGTGGCCTGGTAAAATAAACGGACAAGCAACCATCACATCCCTTCGTCTTTTTTGCGTTTCATCTCTCTCCATTTACTTTCTCTGGTTCATCTCGCACACTCGATCCCTAGCTACTACTCCTAGTATCCCTAACGACTACTCCTAGGGCCAGTTCTTTTGGCAGATTAAAAAATAAGCCATCTCTTCCCCAGCTTTTCCCATAAGACTAGTCACAGTGGAGAATGACATTAAGGTGCCTCACTCATTTAGGCCTTCTTTGGTTCATAGGATAGGAATTTTATAGGAATAGGAAAATCATAGGAAGTGAGATGACATGCATGTCAATTCCTATAGAGAAAGAGATGTCATTTGGTGCATAGGATAGGATTTTTTTCCATTGAGTCTAGGCTAATGTTTTTTTCCTCCAAAATGTGAAGGATTGATTCCTACCCTACATAGGAATAGGAATCCATTCCTAGAAACCAAAGGGCTTTAAAGGAATTTTTCCTTTTCAAATCCCATCTTATAGAATTCCTACAAAAATCATACAAACCAAAGGAGGCATTTGGGCTTCTAAACTACTACTAGTACCTCCGTCCTCGTTTATTCGTCACAATTGTAATTTGTGCTAAATTTTAACCAAAGATTTAACTGACAAAATGTTAGTGCATGTGACATATGCACGTACTTACAAAATGCGTACAGATACATGATACATCTCCAACGTATCTATAATTTTAGATTGCTCCATGCTATATTATCTATTGTTTTGAATGTTTATTGGCTTTATTATACACTTTTATATCATTTTTGGGACTAATATATTAACCAAGAGCCCAGTGCTAGTTTATGTTTTTACCCTGTTTTAGGGTTTCAAAGAAACAGAAAATCAAACGGAGTCTAATTGACCTGAAACTTCACGTAACTCATTTTTGGAAGGAAAGAAGCCCAGAAGACTTGGAGTGCACGTCGGGGGACCTACGAGGAGGCCACGAGGCAGGGGGGCGCGCCCACCGCCCTAGGGCACGCCCTACACCCTCGTGGGCCCCTCGTGCCCCCCTGGCGTACTTCTTCCGCCTATATATCTCCATATACCCTAAAAACATCCGGGAGCACAATAGATCGGGAGTTCCGCCGCCAGAAGCCTCCGTAGCCACCGAAAGCCAATCTAGACCCGTTCCGGCACCCTGCCGGAGGGGGAATCCTTCTCCGGTGGCCATCTTCATCATCCCGGTGCTCTCCATGATGAGGAGGGAGTAGTTCTCCCTCGGGGCTGAGGGTATGTACCAGTAGCTATGTGTTTGATCTCTCTCTCGTGTTCTTCAGGTAATACGATCTTGATGTATCGCGAGCTTTGCTATTATATTTGGATCCAATGATGTTTTCTCCCCCCTCTACTCTCTTGTAATGAATTGAGTTTCCCCTTTGAAGTAATCTTATCGGATTGAGTCTTTAAAGATTTGAGAACACTTGATGTATGTCTTGCCGTGCGTATTTGTGGTGACAATGGGATATCACGTGATTCACTTGATGTATGTTTTGGTGATCAACTTGCGGGTTCCACCCATGAACCTATGCATAGGGGTTGGCACACGTTTTCGTCGTGATTCTCCGGTAGAACTTTGGGGCACTCTTTGATGTCCCTTGTGTTGGTTTGAATAGATGAATCTGAGATTGTGTGACGCATATCGTATAATCATACCCACGGATACTTGAGGTGACATTGGAGTATCTAGGTGACATTAGGGTTTTGGTTGATTTGTGTCTTAAGGTGTTATTCTAGTACGAACTCTAGGGCTGTTTGTGACACTTATAGGAATAGCCCAACGGATTGATTGGAAAGAATAACTTTGAGGTGGTTTCGTACCCTACCATAATCTCTTCGTTCGTTCTCCGCTATTAGTGACTTTGGAGTGACTGTTTGTTGCATGTTGAGGGATAGTTATGTGATCCAATTATGTTATTATTGTTGAGAGGACTTGCACTAGTGAAAGTATGAACCCTAGGCCTTGTTTCAACGCATTGCAATACCGTTTACGCTCACTTTTA
This sequence comes from Triticum aestivum, assembly GCF_018294505.1. Classification (NCBI taxonomy): domain Eukaryota; kingdom Viridiplantae; phylum Streptophyta; class Magnoliopsida; order Poales; family Poaceae; genus Triticum; species Triticum aestivum. The sequence goes on from NC_057806.1 coordinate 169,720,198, forward strand.
TCATTAGTTACCTTGCTGTTTTTATATTTTCAGATTACAAAAACCATTATCTACTATCCATATACCACTTGTGTCACCATCTCTTCGCCGAACTAGTGCACCTATACAATTTACCATTGTATTGAGTGTGTTGGGGACACAAGAGACTCTTCGTTATTTGGTTGCAGGGTTGCTTGAGAGATACCATCTTCATCCTACGCCTCCTACGGATTGATAAACCTTAGGTCATCCACTTGAAGGAAATTTGCTACTGTCCTACAAACCTCTGCACTTGGAGGCCCAAGAACGTCTACAAGAAGAAGGTTGCGTAGTAGACATCAAGCTCTTTTCTGACGCCGTTGCCAGGGAGGTGAGTGCTTGAAGGTATATCTTTAGATCTTGCAATCGAGTCTTTTAGTTTCTTGTTTTATCACTAGTTTAGTTTATAAAAGAAAACTATAAAAAATGGAATTGAGTTTGTCTCATACGCTTCACCTTTTTAATATCTTTCGTGAGTATGATGGAAAGGATAATTGTGCTGAAGTGCTAGAAGAAGAAATCTATAAAATGTTTGGCACTAAATATGCTAATGATATGCAAAGCCACAAGCTTGGGGAAGCTATGTTTGATGAAGATGATATTTTTTGTCCCCCAAGTTTTGATGAGCAAAATTATTATGATAAAATCATGCGTCCTATCTATGATTATTATTGTGATGACACGTATGCTTTAAAGAATAATGATAACCATGAAACTTGTCATCTTGATCTTAATTTTCAATCACATGATAGTTATATTGTTGAATTCATTCATGATGCTACTGAAAATTATTATGAGGGAGGAATATATGCTTGTACGAATTACAATAATATCAAGTGCCCTCCCTATGTGCTTAAAATTTCGAAGTTATGCTTGTTTTACCTTCCTATGCAAGTCGATTATTGTTCCCATAAGTTGTTTGCTCACAAAAACCCTATGCATAGGAAGTGGGTTAGACTTAAATTTGCTAGTCATATTCTTCATGATGCTCCCTTTATGTTTCAATTCTTATCTTTTATGTGAGCATCATTGAAATCATCATGCCTAGCTAGGGGAGTTAAACGATAGCGCTTGTTGGGAGGCAACCCAACTTTATTTTTGTTACTTGCTTTTTTCTCCTGTTTAGTAATAAATAATTCATCTATACTATGTTTAGATGTGGTTTTATGCTTTTAATTAGTGTTTGTGCCAAGTAGAACCGTTGGGAAGACTTGGGGAAGGTCTTGTTGATCTTGCTGTAAAAAACAGAAACTTTAGCGCTCACAAGAATTGCTGCCATTTTTATTTTGAGAGTGATATTTAGTTAATTCTTTTTGCAGATGATTAATAGATAAATTCCTCACGTCCAGGAATTTATTTTATAATTTTAGGGGTTCCAGATCTTGCGCTAGCTACAGATTACCACAGACTGTTCTGTTTTTGACAGATTCTGTTTTTCGTGTGTTGTTTGCTTATTTTGATGAATCTATGGCTAGTAAAATAGTTTATAAACCATAGAGAAGTTGGAATACAGTAGTTTTAACACCAATATAAATAAATAATGAGTTCATTACAGTACCTTGAAGTGGTCTTTTATTTTCTTTCGCTAACGGAGCTCACGAGATTTTCTACTTTAAGTTTTGTGTTGTGAAGTTTTCAAGTTTTGGGTAAAGATTTGATGGATTATGGAACAAGGTGTGAAAAGAGCCTAAGCTTGGTGATGCCCATGGCACCCCCAAGATAATCTAAGGACACCTAAAAGCCAAAGCTTGGGGATGCCCCGGAAGGCATCCCCTCTTTCGTCTACTTCTATCGGTAACTTTACTTGGAGCTATATTTTTATTTACCACATGATATGTGTTTTGCTTGGAGCGTCAATTTATTTTGTTAGGATTTGCTTTCTATTATTTGGAACAATGTTTTGCATATTTTATTCCAATAAAAGTGGCATTGATAGCCTTTACTATGCCTATGTTACAAGTCTTCATGTTGCTGTTTGAAAACAGAAAGTTTACCGCTGTTGCAATAATTCCCTAGAAAAGTCAGAATGTGATAAAATGTTGAAACATTTTGCATATTAAGATTTGATAAATGTAATACAGTGGGAATTTTATTTCATAATTTTTGGAATTAGGGAAGTATGGATGTTGCTGCATTCTTTACAGACTGTCCTGTTTAGGCAGATTGCTGTTATGTTTGCATTGTTCGCATATGTTTGCTTCTTTAATGATTATATTTGAGGTTAGGACTATTAAATATGCAGAGGCATTTAGTATTCAATGTTGAATAATAATTTTATTTATTTGCTACAGTAGAGTATGATAAGGTTTTGGCAATGGTTTATACTAACTTATCTCACGAGTCCTTGTTGAGTTTTGTGTGGATGAAGCTTTTGAGATTTAGGGAGACCTTGATATGAGAGGAATTGAGGAGACACAAAAGCTCAAGCTTGGGGATTCCCAAGGCACCCAAGATAATATTTCAATAAGTCTCAAGCATCTAAGCTTGGGGATGCCCCGGTTGGCATCCCACCTTTCTTCTTCAACAACTATCGGTTAGTTTCGGTTGATCCTAAGTTTTTGCTTCTTCACATGATGTTTCCATTCTTAGAATGTAATTTTATTTTATTTTGCTTGCTGTTTGAATAAAATACCAAGATCTGAAATTATTAAATGTTAGAGAGTCTTCACATAGCTGCATAATTATTCGAATACTCATTGATCTTCACTTATATCTTTCGGAGTAGTTTGTCGTTTGCTCTAGTGCTTCACTTATATCTTTTAGAGCATGGTGGTAGTTTTATTTTGAAGAAATAGATGAACTCTCATGCTTCACTTATATTATTTTGAGAGTCTTAAATAGCATGGTAATTTTCTTAAATAATCCTAAAATGCTAGGCATCCAAGAATAGTAAAAACTTTCATATAGAGTATTGAATACTAAGATAAGTTTCATGCTTGATGATTGTTTTGAGATATGGAGGTAATAATATCAAAGTCGTGCTAGTTGAGTAGTTGTGAATTTGAGAAATGCTTGTGTTGAAGTTTGCAAGTCCCGTAGCCTGCACGTATGGTAAACATTGTGTATCAAATTTGAAACATGAGGTGTTATTTGATCGTCTTCCTTATGAGTGGTGGTCGGGGACGAGCGATGGTCTTTTCGTACCAATCTATCCCCCTAGGAGCATGCGCGTAGTGCCGAGGTTTTTGATGACTTGTAGATTTTTGCAATAAGTATGTGAGTTCTTTATTACTAATGTTGAGTCCATGGATTATACGCACTCTCACCCTTCCATCCTTGCTAGCCTCTTCAGTACCGTGCATTGCCCTTTCTCACATTGAGAGTTGGCACAAACTTCGCCGGTGCATCCAAACCCTGTGATATGATACACTCTTTCACACATAAACCTCCTTATATCTTCCTCAAAACAGCCACCATACCTACCTATTATGGCATTTCTATAGCCATTCCGAGATATATTGCCATGCAACTTTCCACCATTCCGTTCATCATGACACATTCATCATTGTCATATTGCTTAGCATGATCATGTAGTTGACATAGTATTTGTGGCAAAGCCACCATTCATAATTCTTTCATACATGTCACTCTTGGTTCATTGCATATCCCGGTACACCGCCGGAGGCATTCATATAGAGTCATCTTTGTTCTAGTATCGAGTTGTAATCATTGAGTTGTAAATAAATAGAAGTGTGATGATCATCATTTTCTAGAGCATTGTCCCAAGTGAGGAATAAAAAAGAGAAAGGCCATAAAAAAGAGAATGCCCAAAAAAAGAGAAAGGCCATAAAAAAGATAAGGCCCAAAAAAAATGAAAATGAGAGAAAAAGAGAGAAGGGACAATGCTACTATCCTTTTACCACACTTGTGCTTCAAAGTAGCACCATGATCTTCATAGTAGAGAGTCTCTTGTTTTGTCACTTTCATATACTAGTGGGAATTTTTCATTATAGAACTTGGCTTGTATATTCCAACAATGGGCCTCTTCAAGTGCCCTAGGTCTTCGTGAGCAAGCAAGTTTGATGCACACCCACTTAGTTTCTTTTGTTGAGCTTTCATACATTTATAGCTCTAGTGCATCCGTTGCATGGCAATCCCTACTCCTTGCATTAACATCAATCGGTGGGCATCTCCCTAGCCCATTGATTAGCCTCGTTGATGTGAGACTTTCTCCTTTTTTGTCTTCTCCACATAACCCCCCTCATTATATTCTATTCCACCCATAGTGCTATATCCATGGCTCGCGCTCATGTATTGCGTGAAAGTTTATGAGTTTGAGATTACTAAAGTATGAAACAATTGCTTGGCTTGTCATCGGGGTTGTGCATGATGAGAGCATTCTTGTGTGACGAAAATGGAGCATGACTAAACTATATGATTTTGTAGGGATGAACTTTCTTTGGCCATGTTATTTTGAGAAGACATAATTGCTTAGTTAGTATGCTTGAAGTATTATCATTTTTATGCCAATATGAACTTTTGTCTTGAATCTTTCGGATCTGAATATTCATACCACAATTAAGAAGAATTACATTGAAATTATGCCAAGTAGCACTCCACATCAAAAATTATTTCTTTTATCATTTACCTACTCGAGGACGAGCAGGAATTAAGCTTGGGGATGCTGATACGTCTCCAACGTATCTATAATTTTTGATTGCTCCATGATATATTATCTACTTTTTTGAATGTTTATGGGCTTTATTATAAACTTTTATATCATTTTTGGGACTAACCTATTAACCCAGAGCCCAGTGCCAGTTTCTGTTTTTTACCCTGTTTTAGGGTTTCGAAGAAAAGGAAAATCAAACGGAGTCTAATTGACCTGAAACTTCACGGAAATCATTTTTGGAAGGAAAGAAGCCCAGAAGATTTGGAGTGCATGTCGGGGGACCTACGAGGAGGCCACGAGGCAGTGGGGCGCGCCCACCCCCCTAGGGCGCACCCTCCACCCTCGTGGGCCCCTCGTGGCCCCCCTGACGTACTTCTTCCTCCTATATATCTCCATATACCCTAAAAACATCCGAGAGCACAATAGATCGGGAGTTCCGCCGCCAAAAGCCTCCGTATCCACCGAAAGCCAATCTAGACCCGTTCCGGAACCCTGCCGGAGGGGGAATCCTTCTCCGGTGGCCATCTTCATCATCCCGGCGCTCTCCATGATGAGGAGGGAGTAGTTCTCCCTCGGGGCTGAGGGTATGTACCAGTAGCTATGTGTTTGATCTCTCTCTCTCTCTCTCGTGTTCTTGAGGTGATACGATCTTGATGTATCGTGAGCTTTGCTATTATATTTGGATCCTATGATGTTTTCTCCCCCTCTACACTCTTGTGATGAATTGAATTTCCCCTTTGAGGTAATCTTATCGGATTGAGTCTTTAAAGATTTGAGAACACTTGATGTATGTCTTGCCGTGCATATCTGTGGTGACAATGGGATATCACGTGATTCACTTGATGTATGTTTTGGTGATCAACTTGCGGGTTCCACCCATGAACCTATGCATAGGGGTTGGCACACGTTTTCGTCATGATTTTCCGGTAGAACTTTGGGGCACTCTTTGAGGTCCTTTGTGTTGGTTTGAATAGATGAATCTGAGATTGTGTGACGCATATCGTATAATCATACCCACGGATACTTGAGGTGACATTGGAGTATCTAGGTGACATTAGGGTTTTGGTTGATTTGTGTCTTAAGGTGTTATTCTAGTATGAACTCTAGGGCTGTTTGTGACACTTATAGGAATAGCCCAACGGATTGATTGGAAAGAATAACTTTGAGGTGGTTTCATACCCTACCATAATCTCTTCGTTCGTTCTCTGCTATTAGTGACTTTGGAGTGACTCTTTGTTGCATGTTGAGGGATAGTTATGTGATCCAATTATGTTATTATTGCTGAGAGGACTTGCACTAGTGAAAGTATGAACCCTATGCCTTGTTTCAACGCATTGCAATACCGTTTACGCTCACTTTTATCATTAGTTACCTTGCTATTTTTATATTTCCAGATTACAAAAACGATTATCTACTATCCATATACCACTTGTATCACCATCTCTTCGCCGAACTAGTGCACCTATACAATTTACCATTGTATTGGGCGTGTTGGGGACACAAGAGACTCTTCGTTATTTGGTTGCAGGGTTGCTTGAGAGAGACCATCTTCATCCTATGCCTCCTACGGATTGATAAACCTTAGGTCATCCACTTGAGGGAAATTTGCTACTGTCCTACAAACCTCTGCACTTGGAGGCCCAACAACGTCTACAAGAAGAAGGTTGCGTAGTATACATCAATACACAAGGTTTCCAAACTTTTCCTTTTACATACTTAATTAACGACGCTAATAATTCCCGAAGGTTCGGCATTTATCATTTTCTTCCCAAAACTAATGAGATCGCCTTACGAAACTAAATTATATTCCTAATAAGAGCCATGACGCTTGCAGGAGCGCTTGCGGCGTGCCACGAGTGCCCTGGTGCGCGGCCGTTTCCCAGCGCGCCGACACAACGCCTCTTCCTCAGCCTCGCAACTCGCAAGGTGCTAATTGGCGGCTTGTCGGCGGGCGAGCGTGATCTCACCGGTGTGGTGATCTGACACCAACAGGTACTCCTCCTCGCTGGATGAGGCGCTTGGGCCCGATTGCACTAAAGGCTTTGGCACGCACGTCCTCCACCACCCTCACAGCCCTCACACGAGCCTTCTACCAAAGAGGCAATTGCCTGATTCTCTCAGCCGCGACATAGGCCTTCCAGGCAGCTTGCCCCGTGGCGCGCTTCTCTTCCTCAACCTTCTTCTCCGCCTCTATTTTGGCGCGCTCTACTGGAGGCAAAGCCTCCCACAAGGCGACATCCATTTCTTTCCAAAGCTCTTCATGGTTGGGGGGGCTCGGCGGGCGGCGCGGCGTTCTCCTCGTACCGGGGAGCCGACGCGTCCTCCGACGCGCGTGCTGGAGAGATTGGGAATGCCGACGCGTCCACCTCGACGTCTCGTGGCGAGGAGAAGAAGGCTGACGCGTCCTCCTCGACTAGTGGCGGTGAGGAACAGAACAACGATGTGTCCTCCTCGACTAGTGGCGGCGAGGAAAGGAACGGCGACGCGTGACCGTCCACGCGGTGCAGCGAGGGGCGCCTAGGGCTTGGGAGGGGGATGCCATGGTGGTCGACGTGAGAGGGGGGGAGGAGATAGCGATGAACGTGAGCGTTCTTCCGAATGCTGTGGGAGGCGCAGTATTTATAGCGAGCAATGGCACACCTATGTAATATATGGACTAAGCTTCACTGACTTAACTGCAGGTCCAGTTGCGTCACTGACATCTGGGCCAGGTGCTTGTTGGGCCCACATGTCAGTGACCCAATGCACCTAGAGTTAAGTAACTGAAGCAGCTACGTGGGCATATTTGTTGGAGTAAATTATGGGTGAGGGAAGGGGTGGAAATATTGCTGGTCACAATGGATTGGACGAGCGCGGGGGTGGAGAGTCATGCATGCAGATTTTTTCCACACGGGGTGGAGTTGTGGGACTGCTGGAGGGAGAAGGAGAGTCAAGCAGGCGTTCAGATTCCAAGGTGCACTAAATTATTGCATGCGATGATTAAGGCTGGCCATAGTGGTGGTAATGTGGTACTCTCTCCTTTCCGGTTTATAGGGCTTAATTTGAAAATCTCTTCAACCAAGGTAGATGATGAATGGTGGAATTAATTCCGTAGTTTGCAAAAGTACTTAATTAGTACTCTCATTTTTCTCAAAAATTTGTGTAAACCGATGCATTAATTACACCACATGCATGCTTGACCACTCCTATAAAAATCTCAGTTGGTGGTGATGGTATGTCTGCCTTTGGACAATGTGAGCCGTTCGATCTACTTGGAACCAACGGTTGAGATGTGCGTGCATAGAGACATGGCATTACCACCGGAGGTACTGTATAGCAGATATTTACCCACCTCTGCCACTGTATAAAATACGGAACTACTCATTCCGGCCACATTTCCTTTCTGGTTCATCTCCTTGCATTATGGCCGGCGGCGGCAAAGGTTCCTGAAGATGGAGTCCAGACTCCAGAAACCACGGCAAAAACTATTCCACCGCCTCTATCTTGGTAAGAGTAGGTGAAAATTTTGAATCGAGCCCTTTAAACTAGAAGGGAGGTAGTGGTACTCTAATATCTAACCTGGTTGTGATGACTAGATAGCACATGGCACACACCTGGATGAAGGAACTAGTCTGCATTGTGCATTTAAGTTTTTTCTCAAGTCAATGTACCTCTAGTTTGACCAAACTTATATAAAAATGTACATCAACATTCACAATGTCAAATCAATATTTTTATACTCATTATAAAATGTAGTTTTTATACTCATTATAACCAGTATTGTAGATATTGATATTTTTAGTACAAATTTGGTCAAAAAATTTGCAAACTATTGACGGAAGTAAAAAGGACCAGAGGGAGTATCATGCATGCGGAGTAGGCAAAAAAATTGCTCATTTATAGCCGGTCGAAGACTCAAAGGGCGCGACCGCGCAAGGGAGGCGAAGGTCATGGGAGGCGCGACAGTTGAGGGAATTAAGTGAAGTTACATCCACACGCCGGCATGGCATGCGAACAGGCAGAAGCTATACCGTCAGGCCTACGATATGGGGCTAGTAGACATGACATCTAGTGGGTCTCGCATAGTACTCGAGAACTCTTTGGGGGCTTGCAGCCGTTTATCCACCGGGCAAGCCAACAACCCCATGCCGTTCACACGCCCTACTCGTCCCCGTCTTCTACCTTACAATAGTTCACTCCCAGTCATCCCGTCCTTTCACATTACACCAGTTCAACTTCTCCTAACCCTCCTCCAAAATCCATGGCCTCCCAAATCTCCATGGTTGCCGCTGAGTACCAGGTTAGAGCCATCACTGGCGATGAGTTCATCGTCATCTACACCCGTGGATTCGTGACGGTGAAAGCATGCCTCGCTCGCTTCCTGCGCATGTTCAATAGTTCAAAGGATGAGTGGTTCGCTGGGCTAGATGTTGAGTACACCACAGTCCTGGAAAGAGAGAAGATTCTAAAGGAGGCAGAGAAGAAGAAGCCCGCCGTGATCTAGGTTTGTGTACATAACATGTGCTTGGTCTACCACATATGCCACGCCAACGTTGAGTGCCAGGATTTGAAGAACTTCCTCAAGGACCAAAGAGTGAAACTCGTTACTGTAGACTTTAGGAACGACAGGGATGTCCTGGATCGGGTAGGCCTCGTTGTAGGCCAGCCCTTCGATCTCCAGAAGGCAAGCCTGGTGTCCTCCTCTCAGCCTTCAATGCTGACCCTGGCAGCAACCATGATTGATTCTTCGTACGCTAAACTGAAGAAACCTCACCACGAGTTTCATCATGCATGGGAGTTGAAGACAATAGATGAAGATCGCATCCTGTACGCAGCAATGGATGCCTACCTTTGTTTAAATATCTACAAGGGTTGGATGAAGAAGCAGATCCCAGTGTCCGGTTCAAGAAAAGAAGCAGCGGCGAAGAGGAAGAGGAAGAGGGACGAGGATGAAGTCGAGGACGTGGACTCGGACTCCGAGTAAGGTGGCAGTGTCGTCGCTCATGCTGGTTCTACTGCAGTGTCAAGTGGACTAGTTGCTTAGTTTTATTTCAGGGGTGTGTTGTGCTAAGCCCCCAGCAGAACTATGTTTATGTTCTTTCTCATTATTTGAACTTTATGTTCTTTCTCATTATTTGAACTCTTTAGTACATACAGTAGTACTAGTACTATGTCTTACTACTATTCTTCTTGCAGTTGGTACTACTGCTCGTATATTCGTGTTCCTACTATACTTAATACGTTCATACTAGTAGTATAATTTGGGTCAGTCGATTTGTGAAAGAATTTTGACGGAGCAAACGAAGAAGATGGTAGAGAAGCTACCCCAGTATATATATTAGGGTGGCAGGGTGCCCATGATCTATCTTATGAGTGTTGGGTGTGGAATGCAGTTCGCCAGAAAAAATGGATCATGCCCGGGGTTAAACGGATGGCGGGGGTGGGGGGATCATGGCAGTGGAGGGCGGTTCAGGGGAGGGCGGGGCGGCGGCGGCAGGCGGTTAGGCGTGTGGCAGGATGAGAAGATGAACAGTGCATCAATTTTGGAGGTTGAAGAAGCCCTTCTAGCCATCGATGTTGCATCCAACGGCTCACAAGAGTCGACTGACCCAGATTGCTCCTTCAGATTGTAGGATCCACGTGGCATTCAATGTCTCGAAGGTAGATTCCGTGTCCGCACCCGGTTTGCGGGCTCGGCTCGGCGCGGGAGCGACCGGCTTCCGCCGCGACAGCCACCATGTGCGCCTCCTCCGCGCGGGCGGAGACGACAATGACACGTTAGTTCCTCCTCGTCGGTGTGCTATAGCACGCGCTCGTCCTCCTCTTTGTACGATGCGTGCATAGACGTGGCTCCACCAGCTGCTCGCGTGCTTGGCAACGTGGCGGCATCACGCGGAGGGACTACAGACGACGTGAGCGGGTGATCCTTCGGCTTCATGGTACAGGAATGACGGCGAAACAACGGTGATGGGAGAGAAATGGTTGGCCGGAGCAGGCGGGCGCTGACATGCACAACGGTGGCGGCGGCATATTTATGAGTCCACGTATGGGAGCTTAGTTTAGTTTTATATAGGGTTGGTCAAACTTAAAAGAAAACCATACTAGTGCACGTAAACATTAGACTGAGGCGATGCTTATATTAGTTACCACAGCCATGATACGGAATCCTGTGCAAGCGCGTGAACCATGGCTGCACGGTCGATCGAACGGTGCGTCACCGTGTCGCGATCGAAGGACACCCACCGAACCTTTTTGTGTGTGTGAAACAATCCCCGAATATTACTCAACTTTTTTCCTGGAAAAGTTCTTGACGCTATAATATTTCCATATATTTGAATTTAGCTCTAGTTTGTGTTTATTTTGATTTGGACGTTTTAGGTGCGCCCTAGTTTTTTTAATACTGATTTTGTGTGTGTGACTGAGAGAGAACGTGTGTATGTGTCCATATGTGTGTTGTGGCGGAAGGGCAATGTGGAGACGATGTGTGTGTGATAGAGAGATAGAGAGGTGTGAATGTGCAAATGATCATGCATGAGTGAGACATAGACAGATGCCGATATGTTGTGTATACATGAGAGAACGGTCTTCTATTTGTACTTGTGTGTGTGAGAGAGAGAAGGAGCATCCGTAACACAACAACCATCTCTCTCAATTCGTCTGTCCCTGGCACGAAGTATGTAACACATGCATCAATGCACACATTTTGACACCCTCACCCGGCCCCTGCCCACCTCAAGGCCCGCACATCGCTCTCTATCTCGCACGCACAATCTCTTCGTGAAAACCCTATTTAGCATGTAGCTTCCCATCACATACACACACATTTCTCTCCATAGGTTTGATTTCTCTCAAAATCTGACACACACACACACACACACTCCCCCTCCCCTGAGCACACAATTCATCCCCATCCAAGGCTATATGGCGACCACTCTCGCTTGTGCTTCTCTGCACCCCAGCATGCACAACACCTCAACCTTCAAAGAGGGCATCGAGGAGATCGAAGACGGCGACCACACTACACAAGAGAATGCAGGGCCATTTGGAAGCAGGATGATGTGATGACGGCTGACTGACTCCTCCCCCCCCCCCTCTCTCTCCCACAAAATTATCAATCCCTCAACCCACGAGATCATTCCCCTCTCGTCCATGTTTTTCCATCTCTCTCATCAAACATGTTGTCTCTTCTCCTTCCACGTCTACAGAATCCGGATGCACACACATCTCACCTATATTACATGTCTCCATCTATCTCACAGACCTAACTTCTTTCTCTCTCTTTCTATCTCTCTCTCTCGTTAGGTTTGTCTCCTACTCTCTTGTCCACATGCACACAATCTTTACCGCCCTATCTGCTCCATCTTCGCAAGCTCTCTCTACATGTTTCATTCACACATGGGGATGTGTTCAAAATGTTGCTTTTATAATGGATGATGTAGAGTTATGGTTGGTTTTGTTGCATCCTACAAAGTAATAACTATGAAATGCATTTAGATTCTCATTTGATTGGGATTATGTGAGTTTGAGCATATTGTGAAGTACTATAGACCTCGTATACATCTTGGAATTCAACAATGATTGTAACTATTGAATTGTATAGACCATTACATTTGAAGTCAGTAGCCATTTATTTCACAATTACAACAAATGATTAATTCACTACAAACTAAGAAAACAAATGTGTACTCCCTCCGTTTTTATTGAAATCCGCGTATTAGCATTGGTCAAAGTCAAGTTTTGTAAACTCTCAGAAAGTTTATAACAAAAAATATTAACATATACAATAACAAATAAATACCATTAGATTCATTATTGAAAGTACTTTCACATCATACATATTTTTTATGGTAAATGTTTATATTTTTCTATAAACTTGGTCAAACTTTAGGAAGTTTGACTTCGGTCAAATCTAATATGTAGGAGTACTAGTAGTTACTAGTACTACTTTTGTGATAGGAACTTGTAACGAGCAACAAGTAACAAAAGTAAATAAAGTGCAGCAAGGTGGCCCAAACCTATTTGTAGCAAAGGACAAGCCTGTACAAACTCTTATATAGAGAAAAGCGCTCCTGAGGACACATGGGAATTATCGTCAAGCTAGTTTTCATCACGTTCATATGATTCGCGTTCGGTACTTTGATAATTTAATATGTGGGTGGACCGGTGCTTGGGTGTTGTCCTTACTTGGACAAGCATACCACTTATGATTAACCTCTATTGAAAGCATCCGCAACTACAACAAAAGTATTAAGGTAAACCTAACCATAGCATGAAACATATGGATCCAAATCAGCCCCTTACGAAGCAACACATAAACTAGGGTTTAAGCTTATGTCACTCTAGCAACCCATCATCTACTTATTACTTCCCAATGCCTTCCTCTAGGCCCAAATAATGGTGAAGTGTCATGTAGTTGACGTTCACATAACACCACTAGAGGATAGACAACATACATCTCATCAAAATATCAAACGAATACCAAATTCACATGACTACTAATAGCAAGACTTCTCCCATATCCTCAGGAAAAAAACGTAACTACTCACAAAGCATATTCATGTTCAAAATCAGAGGGGTATTAATATGCATATAGGATCTGAACATATGATCTTCCACCAAATAAACCAACTAGCATCAACTACAAGGAGTAATCAACACTACTAGCAACCTACATGTACCAATCCCAGACTATGAGACAAGAATTGGATACAAGAGATGAATTAGGGTTTGAGAGGAGATGGTGCTGGTGAAGATGTTGATGGAGATTGCCCTCTCCCGATGAGAGGAGCATTGGTGATGACGATGGTGATGATTTCCCCCTCCCGGAGGGAAGTGTCCCCGGCAGAACAGCTCTGCCGGAGCCCTAGATTGGTTCCGCCAAGGTTCCGCCTCATGGCGGCGGAGTCTCGTCCCGAAAGCTTGCTTATTATTTTTCTTTGGACGAAAGACTTCATATAGCAAAAGATGGCCACCGGAGGACCAATAGGGGGCCCACGAGGCAGGGGGGCACGCCCCCCACCCTCGTGGACAGGTGGTGGCCCCCCTGATGTATTTCTTCCGCTCAGTATTTTTTGTTATTTCCAAAAATAGCTTTCGTGGAGTTTCAGGACTTTTGGAGTTGTGCAGAATAGGTCTCTAATATGTCAACAATAATAACTCATGCTACCCATATTCAACTGGACATATGTGCCTAGATCTTTCCTCACCACATGGTGCTTACCAAAACATAAAATAAAAGGGAATAGAGAGGAATACTTTGACTCTTTGGATATAAGTAAATACGGAAGAGTAAATGATAGGCCCTTCGCAGAGGGAAGTAGGGATTTGTAGAGGTGCCAGAGCTCAACGCAAATAACTTAGAGATAAAAACAATTTGGGAGGTGTATCCATCCCACCAATGAAAATGACTTAGAGTTCCCAACACTTTCCATGCTAGATATATCATAGGCGGTTCCCAAACAGAAAATAAAGTTTATTCCTTTTTCCACCATACTTTCACTTTCCATGGCTAACCGTATCCATGGGTGCCCTCCATACCAACACTTTCCAAGGAATTTATTATATGACAACATAAAGTAAATTCATTTTTGCATTTCGGGACTGGGCATCCCTAATACCTTTGCCTTACTCTCGTGCAATGACAAGTGAATAAACACTCATCTTGAGAATAACACATCTAGCATGGAAAATATTAGCCACCCCTCACCGTTCCACGAGCGAAACAAACACACAAAAGAGAAGTTTATTTTGAAATTTAGAGATGGCACATGCAAATTTGCTTAGAATGGCAAAAGAATACCGCATATAGTTAGATATGGTCAACTCTTGAAAATAAGATTTGGGTTTAAGGGTTTTTGGATGCACAAGTAGTATCTCTACTCGGTGCGGAATTTTTGGCTAGCAAAGATGGGGGGCAAGCACCACATGTTGAAAGATCTATGAAAATATAACTTCTGTGTGAATATGAACAAACATAAACCATTACATTGTCTTCCTTGTCCAACGTCAACAATTTTGGCATATAATATTTTCATGGGGGATCACAATCACAAAATATTTCCATGGTAGTGTATTTATATGTGAAAGTTCTCTTCCTTATACTAATTATTCATGAATTGCTTGTATGACCAATATTGTGATTGTCAAGCCTCAAAAGATTTCACTTTCTAAACCCAATGTGAAGCTACCACTAGGCATGATATGATTTCAACTTCATGACATTCAATTTATTCAAAAATTTACTCATAGGATATAAGTGAAGCACAAGAGTACATGACATAGAAAAGAGCTTTGTTGAAGGAATGTGAATGCCACTTACTTACCCTCCTTGGCAACTATTTGAGGACTTTATTTTATTTAAAAACTTTCAGATCTAAGTATTTATTAAAACAGCAAGCAAAACAAAATAAAATGACATTCTAAGAATAGCACAACTCATGTGAAGTAGCAAAAACTTAGGCTCAACCGATACTAACCGATGATTGTTGAAGAAGAAAGTTGGGATGCCTACCGGGGCATCCCCAAGCTTAGATGCTTTGAGGATTCTTGAAATATTATCTTGGTATTCCTTGGCCATCCCCAATCTTGAACTTTTGTGTCTCTTAATTCCTTGTATATTACGATTTTCCTAAATCTCAAAAGCTTCATCCACACAAAACTCAACAAGAACTCGTGAGAATAGTTAGTAGAAACCAGTGCAAAAACCTTATCATTCTCTACTGTGGAAAATCACTAAAATTATTATTCAAAATTGCATACTAAATGTCTCTGCATATTTAATACTCCTATCCGCAAATGGAATCATTAAACAAGCAAACATATGCAAACAATGCAAACATAACAACAATCTGCCAAAATAGTACAATCTGTAAAGAATGCAAGAGTATCAATACTTATTCAACTCCAAAAATTATGAAAATTTACCAAACTGAAGAAAATTTATCATATCTCATTTTGAAGAAAGTTTCAACATTTTATCACATTCTGAATTTTCTAGGGAATTTTTGCAACAACGATAAACTTTCTGTTTTCAAACAGCAACATGTATACTTGCAAAATAAGCATGGCAAAGGCTATCATTGCCACTTTTATTGAAATAAAAGATGCAAAACATTATTATAAATAACAGCAAACAAATCCTAACAAAATAAATTGACGTTCTAAGCAAAACACATATCATGTGACGAATGAATACATAGCTCCAAGTGAGGTTACTGATAATGTTGAAGACGAAAGAGGGGATGCCTTCCGAGGCATCCCCAAGCTCAGTTGGTTGGATCTTCCTTGAATATTTCCTTGGGTTGCCTTGGGAATCCCCAAGCTTAGGGTATTGTCACTCCTTATTCTCCTCATATCGACATCTCACCCAAAACTTGAAAACTTCAATCACACAAAACTTAACGGGACTTTGTGAGATAGGTTAGTATGATAAAGAGCAAGCCATTCCACTTTTGGTACTTTCAAAGACAATATTCGTAATTTTTCTCACACAATTTCTATTGTATCATATAATATCAACAATTTATATTGAGCAATATAAGCCATAGAAACTAGAAAACAAGCAAACTATGTATTGAAAACAGAATCGGTCAAAAACAGAACAATCTGTAGTAATCTGTACTCAAACCATACTTCTGCTATTCCAAAAATTCTAAAATATTAGGAAAACCTGAGAAATTTGTATATCAATGTTATTCAAAAATAATCAGCATTTTATCATGCTTCTGTTTAAAATCAGAATTGCTTTCCTGAGCGTGAAAGTTTTTGTTTTTCAGCAAGATCAAATCAACTATCACCGTAGGCCATCCCAAAGGTATTACTTGGCACTTTATTGAAACAAAAGCAATAAAACATGATTAATATAGTAGAGTAATCATGTGAACACACAAAAAAAGTAGGTAAAAGTGTTGGGTTGTCACCCAACAAGCGCTTTTCTTTAATGCCTTTTAGCTAGGCATGATGATTTCAATGATGCTCGCATAAAAGATAAGAATTGAAACATAACTAGAGCATCATGAAACACATGGCAAGCACATTTAAGCCTAACCCACTTCCTATGCATAGGGATTTTGTGAGCAAACAACTTATGGGAACAGGAATCAACTAGCATAGGAAGGCAAAGGAAGCATAACTTCAAAACTTTCAACACATAGAGAGGAAACTTGATATTATTGCAATTCCTACAAGCATAAGTTCCTCCCTCATAATAATTTTCAGTAGCATCATGAAAAAAATCAACAATATAACTATCACATAAAGCATTCTTTTCATAACACAAAAGTATAGAAAACTTATTACTCTCCACATAAGCAAATTTCTTCTCATCAATAGTAGTGGGAGCAAACTCAACAAAATAAATATCATGAGAGTGAAAATTAAAATCATGATGACAAGTTTCATGGTTATCATTATTCTTTATAACATACATGTCATCACCATAATCATCATAGACAACAACTTTGTTCTCATAATCAATTGGAACCTCTTCTGAAATAGTGGATTCATCACTAAATAAAGTCATGACCTCTCCAAATCCACTTTCATCATTATAATTATCATAAATAGGAGGCATGCTTTCATCATAATAAAATTTCTCATCAAAACTTGGGGGAGTAAAAATATCATCTTCATCAAATATAGCATCCCCAAGCTTATCATTAGCATCATGGATATCCAAAGAATTCATACCAACAACATTGCAATCATGCTCATCATTAAAATATTTTGTGCCAAAAATTTTATTGACTTCTTCTTCTAACAATTGAGCATAATTTTCCAAACCATCATTTTCAAGAAAGACATTATAAAGATGATCAATAATATGATGCAACCTAAATTCCATTTTTTGTAGTTTTCCTTTATAAACTAAATTAGTGATAAAACAAGAAACTAAAAGATTCAATTGCAAGATCTAAAGATATACCTTCAAGCACTCACCTCCTCGGCAATGGCGCCAGAAAAGAGTTGATGTCTACTATGCAACTTTACTCTTGTCGACACGTGTTGGGCCTCCAAGCGCAGAGTTTTGTAGGATAGTAGCAATTTTCCCTCAAGTGGATGACCTAAGGTTTATCAATCCGTGAGAGGTGTACGATGAAGATGGTCTCTCTCAAACGACCCTGCAACCAAATACAAGCAATCTCTTGTGTCCCCAACACACCCAATACAACGGCAAATTGTATAGGTGCACTAGTTTGGTGAAGAGATGGTGATAAAAGTGTAATATGGATGGTAGAAATATATTTTTATAATCTGAATAAATAAAAAACAGCAAGGTAGCAAATGGTAAACGGGCACAAAAATGGTATTGCAATGCTTAAAAACAAGGCCTAGGGTCCGTACTTTCGCTAGTGCAATCTCTCAACAATTCTAACATAGTTGTATCATATGATTATCCCTCAAAGTCTAACGAAGAATCACTCCCGAGTTCCTATCAACGGAGAACAAAAGATAGGAATTGTTTGTAGGGTACTAAACCATCTCAAAGCTATTCTTTCCGTTCGATCTATTCAAGAGTTCGTACTAAAATAACGCCAAAGCATATTCATATTCATAATACTTAATCCACACAAAGAAATACAAGAGTGCCCCAAGATTTCTACGGGAGAAACAAGGACAAGAACATGCATCAACCCCTATGCATAGATTACCCCAATGTCACCGCAGGAATCCACAAGTTGAGTGCCAAAACATATATCAAGTGAATCAATATGATACCCCATTGTCAACACGAGTATTCAATTGCAAGACAAATATCAAGTGTTCTCAAATCCATAAAAGTATTCAATCCGATAACCACGAAATCTCAAAGAGAAAAACTCAATTCATCACAACAAGATAGAGAGGGGAAAACACCATATGATCCGACTATATTAACAAAGCCCGCGATATATCAAGATCGTGACATCTCAAGAACATGAGAGAGAGAGAGAGATTAAACACATAGCTACTGGTACAAACCCTCAGCCCTGAGGGTGGACTACTCCCTCCTCATCGTTGTGGTCACCGAGATGATGAAGACAGCCACCGGAGATGATTCCCCCCTTCGGCAGGGTGCCGGAACGGGTGTAGATTGGCTTTCTGTGGCTACAGAGCCCAGCGGCGGCGGAACTTCTGATCTAGGTTAACCCCCATGGGTTTCGGAATATTTGGGAATTTATAGTGCAAAGAAGGGGTGCGGGAAGCCACCGAGGTGGGCACAACCCACCTGGGCGCGCCAGGGGGCCCTAGCGTGCCCTGGTGGGTTGTGCCCCCCTCGGGGCACCCCAGGTGCAGCTCTAGCCCATTGGGTTTCTTCTGGTCCAAAAATAATCCCCGTAATATTTTGAAGTGTTTGGACTCCATTTGATATTGATTTCCTGCGATGTAAAAAACAAGCAAAAAACAACAACTAGCACTAGGCACTGGGTCAATAGGTTAGTCCCAAAAAAATGATATAAAGTTGCTATAAAATGATTGTAAAACACCGAAGAATGATAAAATAACAGCATGAATACCTCATAAATTATAGATACGTTGGAGACATATCAATGGACACTTTGAACTCTTCGGGCCTCTTTGATTCATAGGATTTTGTAAACATAGGAATATGATTTGTGGTGGCCTGCCCACTTGAATCCTATAAGATTAGCAAGGAAATGCGGGGAGTTGTGTCGCCTTTGAGAGTTACACTGATATTAATAGTACCGCACCTTCAGTTGAAGAGAGTTGGTATCTGAAGCCTTTCTAGTCGTACCGGCAATACTAGCACATATATTCCAACAAGCTCCACTTTGCTGATTTTACTCATGATGCTTACGGTTTTCTCGTTATATCTACACTATGATATGTGTAGCTGCTATGTGTCACACTAGCAACAATCCACTCTTGAAGCTAAAAAACACACCTATCTTAAGTCCAAAGCTTACTTCTTCAAATACGAATTGTGATATGATACTGATATTGGTTAATAGACACACATTTAATTGGTCAGGTAATGCTCCCACTTGATTTTCCAAATGCATGTGGCCACATATAGAGAGACAGCATGGAATTGCATTTCTTTGGGCAACCAACATTGTATGCAATGAAGCGGAACCTCAAGAATATGATTCCTCTTCTGTTCTTTAACATGTTCCTCTTTTGTTATTCTGTATTTAGTATGTACAATATGTGCATTGTCCGAAAGGGGAGCAGGGACATCTGCAGTCAACAGCTGATAGAGCTGGCCTGTACGTGATCGATAGGCTTTCAATTAGTAGCGGCAATACAACACTGTATTTTCCAGCCAGTTCCACTTTCCCGATTTATATATTGTGGTTATGGTGTACCCCTTTTATGTACACTACGATCTGCCTAGTTGTTGTGTGCTCTTGTTATCATGGTTTGGAAATAAACTCTCTATACAATATATTATGAACCTATCATCTGCCAACTATCCTTACTTCTGGAACCTATTTTTTGTGTACTTGTTCCAGATTATATCAATGCACACACCATATTATAACACACATGAGCTCTCTCATCAGAATTCAGTGATAGCACACAAGGGTTTACAGGGGCACCCCTATATTAGAATATCCTCTGCATTACAAAGATAATCTCACTACTATTTATGTTTTCATGGTTCTCAGGTATTATACATAATTACAGTGAATATCATAATCCGCGCATCAGAAGAATATTGTGGAACACTGTAACGACTTAAAAAATTGGCACCAAGGCATTGAGTGCCATTCTGGATTCTTGTTCAGAATATGATCCTAATGACTATTCTAACCTCGAGGATTCAAAGGCAGATGGCTTGTCCTGTTCACCCATCAAGGTACCTGTTCTAATTTGGCAAGGTTTTATTGATGTGAGTATCTTGCATATGTTGTCTTGCATTTCTTCTACTTTGTTGCACCGCCATCTGCTTAGTTTACTCATCATATATGTCAAGATGCCATGCCCATCCATTATCAATACATATTCCATCTGTCATCATACCATGTTTTTTCACTCAAATGCTATTCTTGTGTGTCACATCCCTGGTCCTGTTATGCACTAGGCTAGACCTCATGTGAGCATCATGTTTTAATTCAAATGAAATTTGAATTGAGGGTTTTTTTTAAAGCCTCAGAAACCTTCTAAAAATGATCAACATTAAAATCTTCTCAAAGAAGTCCAAGAAAATGTTCCTCTTAGTCTCTGAAAATATTGCAAAGAGGTAAAACTCAAAACAATATTTTTGGTATCTCAGAGTTAATTATTTTGGGCCTTTGAATTAAATAAATAACTATTTGCATTGGATATATATTTGATATATAAATAATATATGTCCAATAATGCTGGAACATTTTATGTGGTTTGGTATATTTTAACTCTAGCCACATAACTATTTTCAGGATTTTATAAAATGGTTTAGTATTTTACTAAACTAAAACAACACAGAACAAAATAGATAAATAAAAACAAAAATAGAAAGAGAGAGAAGGACTACCTGGCGCTCACCTGGTAGCCCACCTGGCCCAGCAGCACGGTCCAGCCCATCTCCACTTCCCCCCGTGTCGCCTTCCTCCTCGCGCCAGTAGGCACAGGCGCGTGGCCGACGCACGCCGGCGCACGCCCCGGCCACCTCCTGCTTGCCGCTCCACCTCGACACCCCGGACGCCTCCATGCGTGCCACGCCACCCCCCTGGAACTCCCTCACCCTCCCGAACTCTCCCCCCCTCCTCTGCTTCCTCTCTCCCTCACTCGCCCAAACGGAGCCGCCGCCACCGACGAGCTCCCTCGCGGCCACCGCCACCCCCTAGCCTCGCCGATGCGCTCAAAGGCTCCGCCTGGACCCCCTCTTCCTCCCCACCGATCCACGGCCCTCCGGAAGCCCTGGATGCTGCCAGCTTCGCCGTTCCCCTCCTCGGCCACCGCGGATGCCGCTCGTCGATTTGCCGTCTCCGCCACCTCCCCGAGCCCACCGAGCTGCTCGTCGACCTCGCCGTGAGCTCCTCTGCCAAACCCCTCTCTCCCCGTGCTCTATTTCCCTTCGTAGCCGCCGTTACCACCGCGGCCAAGAGCTTCTCGCCGCCGGCCATGGCGTGGCCGTGGCCACAGCCACCGCAGCTCGCTCCCGAGCCCACCGTCGTGCTCACCGCAACCCCAGGAGGCCGCGGCGCCCTTCCGTTTCCCCTCTTGTGCACCGTAGCACCGTTCCCGCCAACGCCCGAGGTCCGGCAGCCGCTGAGATCGACGCCGGCGAGGATTACGGCCGCCCTAGCTTCTCCCGTTTGCCCTGTTAGATGCGCGCGAGCCTGGGCATTCCGTAGATGCCCTCCGCCGGCCATTTGGTCGCCGGAGCAAGAAACCCGAAGGCCTCCGCCGCCTCGGCCTCGCCGGCGACTCAACGCCGGCGGGATTGAGTCGTTTGACCAGGGGTTTGACCTCCCCTGGGTCTATGACAGGTGCGCCCCCACCATCAGGTGATTAGTTTAAGCTAATCACCACCTAATCTAACCCCCTGACACTGACATGTGGGCCCTAGTGCCCCTAATCTTTAATTAAACTAAACTAACCCCCCCTGTCTAACCTGTGTCACTGACGTGTGGCCCCCACACGTTAGGTTTGACTCTGGGCGACCCAGTTGACCTTCTGACCTCAGCCTTACGCCATGCTGACGCAATATTCCTTTTCTGGAATTTAGTTCATTTTATAAATATTCAGGAAATTCCAGAAATTTGTAAAAAACTTCCATAATTCATAGTAATTCAACCGTAACTCCAAATTAAATAATTTATATATGAAAAATTATCAGAAAAATTCAAGGAATCCATCTGTACCATTTTCATGCATGTTAGAAAAACTTATAGATGCTGTTTAGCACAAATCATATAAATGGCATTTGAATAATCACATATGGAGTTTGAATTTGAATCTTGTATTCAAACCAACTTCATTTAATCTGTTGCTAGTTGCATTAGCTCAAAACACATTCATATTGCCATGTCATAGCATGCATCATTTTGTGCATTGCATTGATTGTGTTCTTCTTTGTTGCCGGTATCTGTTCCCTTCCGGTAGACGATGTTCCGACGTTGTGATCGTTGACACTGATGAAGACTCAATGTTATCTTCAGAAGTGCCAGGCAAGCAAAACCCCCTTGTTCATTCCGATACAATCCTACTCTCTCGCTCCTGCTCTCTTTTAATGCATTAGGACAACAACGATTCAACTGTTACTTGCTGCGGTAGCTGAACCCCTTTATCCTTTGCATGACCTGTCATTGCCACAGTAAATAGATGAAACCCACTAGCATGAGTAGGAGTTGTTTGAGCCCTGTTGTGCCTACTCATTCATGTTTGTTTGTCATGCCTGCTACTGCTTAGAGTTGAGTCAGGTCTGATTCATCGGGGATGAATCAGAGGTGTGTGAACATGTCCTACTGTGTGTGAGCTAAGTGTGTGAACACGATTTGGTAAAGGTAGCGGTGAGAGGCCATGTAGGAGTACATGGTGGGTTGTCTCATTGCAGCCGTCCTCAGGAACTGAGTTCTGTGTTGGTGATCCATGATTCAGCTACTACCATACATTGGGCCCTGAAATATGACCCCGCTCGACTTCTTATTCACCCTTGTCCTCTGTCCAGGAGTTGCAAGTAGTTTCTGGTGTTTGTAGCTTACTGGAGGCCGTGGACAGCGCTGACCGTAGGGGTGGGCTGTGATGCGGTAGGTACGTGGCACGGTGTACCGGATGCCCGTTTGGTGTCTCGGGAACCCTGTTCACATCGTTTGGGGCTGTGAGCGAAACTCCGGCCGGATCTCCTCATGGATGGAACCCGAATAGGCAATAAACCTGGACTAGAGACTTAGGTGTTTAGGTAGGTCGTGGTCTACACCCACGTCGGCTTTCGCTTGAAGTCTGCCGAGCACATGTCGTGTGCAGACGCTAAGTGGTGGAAACATGTATGAAGAAGTACACCCCTGCAGGGTTAATATCATCTATTCGAATAGCCGTGTCCGCGGTAAAGGACTTCTGGGTTGCTTATATCAGTTCATAGACAAGTGAAAGTGGATACTCTAAAATACGCAAGATAAGCGTGAGTGCTATGGATGGCGTTCTCGTAGGGAGACGGGAGCGGATCCATAGTGGTGTATTGATATGGTGAATATGTGGACTCGTGTGCGCCACCTCAAAAGAGTTGCTTGCAGTCGTAGTTTAGGATAGCCACCGAGTCAAAGCTGGCTTGCTGCAGTTAAACCCCACCATCCCCTTGTTGATAATGATGCATATGTAGTTAGTTCTGATGTAAGTCTTGCTGGGTACATTTGTACTCACGTTTGCCTATTTTATGTTTTTGCAGAGAGACTTCGGTCTCACTAGTAGTTCCACGTGGACTTCGACGTTTAGCTTGTTACCTCAGCTACGGTCTTGTGCCTCGGCAGGATTTGGTAGATAGTCAGGCTTCTCAGCCTTTTTCATTTATAGATGTCTGTACTCAGACATGATAGCTTCCGCTTGTGCTTTGATATGTATGCTCTGAATGTTGGGTCATGAGACCCCTGTTTGTAATATCTCGCTCCTCGGAGCCTATTGATTAAATACTTGAGTTATAGAGTCATGTTGTGATGCCATGTTGTATTTGCACATATCGAGCATATTGTGTGTATGTTATTGAAATGCTTGGTATGTGTGGGATCTGACTATCTAGTTGTTTATTCTTTGTAGCCTCTCTTACCGGGAAATGTCTCCTAGTGTTTCCACTGAGCCATGGTAGCTTGCTACTGCTCCGGAACACTTAGGCTGGCCGGCATGTGTCCTTCTTCGTTCCTGTGTCTGTCCCTTCGGGGAAATGTCACGCGATGAATACCAGAGTCCTGTTAGCCCGCTACAGCCCGGTTCACCGGAGTCCTGCTAGTCCAGTGCTACAGCCTGGATTCACTCGCTGATGACCGACACGTTCGATGCTGGGTCATGGATGCCTGTCCCTGTAAGTTTGTGCCACTTTGGGTTTACGACTAGCCATGTCAGCCCGGGCTCCTTATCATATGGATGCTAGCGACACTATCATATATGTGTGCCAAAAGGCGCAAACGGTCCCGGGCAAAGGTAAGGCGACACCCGTGGGAATACCGTGCGTGAGGCCGCAAAGTGATATGAGGTGTTACATGCTAGATCGATGTGGCATTGAGTCAGGGTCCTGACAGCGTTGGTATCAGAGCTTGACTGCCTGTAGGATTACCAAGCCAAACTGGTCGATGTTGAGTCTAGAAATTCTTTAGTTATATGTAGGGGAATTGATTGTGGGATGGAACGTAAGGCTCTTTTTACTCCTTATACCTCATGCCCTTCTGATCTGAGTCATCTTATCTTTCCTACGGGGATTAAGAGCTAGGCTATCTCTTCTTTCTATCAGGATCACGCGTTACTAATCCTTAGACTTATAAGATTGTTGGATTTAAGCTTGAGTTCAGTTTCTACTACTTCCGTATGTTAATTGTTGATCTCGAAACCTTGATATTGTGCTTCTGAGTGGTTATGCCACCATTTTTGTGAATGTCTCAAATCTCTTCTGAGCATTTACAGCCGTTATGCTGTCCGAGTCATTCCAGGTTTCTAAATAGTCTGATGCATTTGCAAAATCCTTTCCCTCTGGTTTCGATGCTCCTTTATGCCAGCTCAATCACACTAATTGTTGAGTTGAGGTATTCTACTGCCTCGACCTTTATGTTGGAATAGTTATTATGACCCTAGGTGTCTCAGGGGATCATCTAGTGGTCTAGCCATGATTTGTGTCCTAGTGTGATGATTCTGGCCTTTATTCTCGAAAGCATTCCGTGATGCTACTTAGGAGTAGGTATTCTATTCCTGGGTTTTGAACCCGAGATTCATCCTACTTACATCATGTTGATAGTGTTGCTAGTTCCTTTAGGATAATAGTAACCTTTGCGATAGTCCTCGAGGTTCATGATACATCCTTCTTCCAATTACCATGAATCATTCTTGGCAGGAGTTCTTCTGAACCAAAAGATGACAACAAGAGCGCTCTCGATGAGTTCTCC
Organism: Triticum aestivum; assembly: GCF_018294505.1. Taxonomy (NCBI): domain Eukaryota; kingdom Viridiplantae; phylum Streptophyta; class Magnoliopsida; order Poales; family Poaceae; genus Triticum; species Triticum aestivum. Next base: position 169,745,818 of record NC_057806.1, read on the forward strand.
ATGCTATATTGTGACTCTGCCAGCTCAACCTTTCTGCATGGGTTATCCGGAAGAATTATGTTGAACTTGGTTCGACATACTAATTTATGCATCCACAACTCAGAAAGTTATATGTTCCTTTGAGTTGTCCCTCTTTAGTTGTCTACTGACCTTCGTCTATCAATTGATAGTCAAGAGTATGCGTGCGTTCGTTTATCGATGCCTATTACTCTTGTGGTCCGTCAAGCCATTCTATCGCGGAATGATAGGAGAAACAAACTCCAGTACCTCTTCCATATCTAGGATTGGGTCAAAGCAATTGTGCTCCGCAGATCAAAATGCCAGCCCAGCTTTTGATTCTGTTCTACCCTGAAGTATTACCGTCTTTATGTCAGGATTTTCATGAGGATTGCACCGGCTCTTGTGAATTCTTGATGTAGTGATACTTCTCGCCATCATTATTCATCCCTCGGTTCCGTGTTGTCGCAACCGGAATGCCGACAAGTGAATCGTGATGTGTGAATTCAATACTCCTAGCAACCTTGTTGCTTGGTAGTTAATGGACAATAATTTCATTCTTAGCGTGTTGGTTTTGAATCATCATTCTAAGGTTGATCATGCTACCTAGTCCTTGTTCTCGGTGCACTCCTCGATCGATGAGTTAGGATTATTTCAAATCTTCGCTCTATTGATCATATCGTCTTGCCTCAAAAAGCAAGATTGTTCTCGAGCTTAGTAACATATCGGTGGTTCGTGATTTTCCGAAGATCTTCTCGGAAGTATTACCAGGTTGTCACCTGACCGCTGTGTTGAGCTCGTGATCAAGTTGGTTTCTTGTGAACCATCCTTCTCCAAGAATCTGTGTTGGATATCCCTGAGCTAGTTGGTTAAGCTAGACAACAACTTGGAGAGTTGGAAGATAAAAGCTTGCCTGACTTAGTTCGTTCCAAAGGGATATTCTTGTGTAGTATGTGTTGACGAAAGATGATATCTTCATCGATTGGTCCCTGTGATCAGTTGCTGGACCTATCATTTTTATCTAACCTTTGATTGGAGTATGGGCTATCATCCAATCAGACCAGAACCAACGATATTCGTAATGTTGTCTTACTCGTGGTTGATCCCTCGAGCATACACCATTATATCTTTCGGGTCTGACCAATGCTATCACTTGTTCACTTAACTATGGAATTCCTTTTAAAGGGAAACCCGGAAGAATTGTTGTTGAGCCCATTGGCAACATCCTTATCTCCTCCATGATGTTGTTGAACATTAAGCTAGTGTTGGAAACTTTTGAAAGCATTTTCTTCATGCTAGCTCATGAAGTATTTGTTTGATGAAAGGAGTGACTTCCTCTTATACACGTGCATTTGGTGAAAGTTGCCGCCGTGAATTTGAGAAAGATTGTTTTGTTTCCTTTGGAATCATCCCAAATCAGTCATGCACACGTGCGAAGTATTCTGTAGTCTGGAGACTTGCAACCTTCATTCTATATGTGTCCCTAGCACACTAAGCCACTGATTGACTTGTTCAAGGAAAAGAAGTCTATGCTTGGGATCTAATCCATGGACTTGCGTAAAGACTTCGATATCCTCGATTATGGTTCCCCACCCGAACTCGGTAGTGTTTGATTATAAGACTACTACGTGGCCATGCTTGTCTGGGACAACGTGTTCACATGTTAGTAGCAGAACCAGCTCATGTTTGGAGCTTGCTATCGTAGTTCATTCCCGAGAATCTCGCAACGTCATCTCATCGATTTGTGTTGCAAACTTTCGTTTTTCTTCCTAGACTCGATGAGTCTGGAATATCCTGACACCAACCAGATCTGAATCTCAGGCAGATATGATGGTTTGGAACATTTCCCAAGAACTATAATATCGGTCCCTCGAAAACCGGTAAAGTGGATGTCGTGGCCAACACACCTAGCCGGAAGACCTGTTATTATAATATCTTGATTGAGGAAGTTGGCTACCTCCCCATAGGGATTTCGTAGGATTTACTCCCTAGTTGCCCCTATGGATTTTGAGATCCCGAAGTCCGACCTTTTTACTTGATGTTCTAGATATCAAACCATATCTATGAATGGGTTACACTAGCACATCAAGGAGAACATTAGAAGCGGAGTGCTAAATGTCTCTCGGTCGATCATCCAGATTTTATTTCCTTGGCCCCGCCAAGGGTGAAATCTAAGAAAGTGTTATCTTCCTTTGCATCTGCATCATCCATCATCATTCATCATGGTAGCAAGTTGTGTTGCCAGGATCCTTGACACGGATATTGGTAAAACCTTGATGATTGTGGAAATGCTCAAGTTCTTGAGAGCACGCACAAGCGCTACGTGATATCATCGGCACTAACTGGGATTCCTCTCAGTTTCCTCGGCAATGCTATGACCTTTTCAAACAGTGAATTCACTCTCTATTGTTGGGTTCTTCCCCAGTTACCAGAATCATTCCCAGCATTTGCATTTTGTTCCCAGCTTGCACCGCCAATGTGCCATTCTACCATGGGTCTCTTCCATTTCTGGTGATAAGCAAATTCATCCATTACGTTGTCTTCAACTAGGTAATCCACATCATCCAAGTCCGAGTATGCCATTCTACCGACCCCCTCCAAATGATCGCTTGTGATTGCCTTAGGCTGGTATAAAGAGTTTCAATGATCTTTGAATCAAAGGTAATTCTTTTTGCCACTTAAGGGGATATATCTACGAGTCACCATCCCTAAGGTGCCTCGTTGTGGTATCATGGCAACTCAACTCCTCGCTACGATGACAATCGTTTACCACCTTTTTAAGTGTGGAATTGTAGTCTACCTGGTAAACCTCGTCATCTGCTCCACTCCATCCCTCTAGAGGTGTGCTTCGTCCCTCAGCTCGAGAAATGTTGCTATGTCCCATTCCGTGAGTTAATCCTGAGTTGTTCGACCTTCGAGAAGATTGATCCTTCTAGAGTTCCCCTCCTTCTCTCGTTGTCATGTTGGTTGGAATTTCCAGAGCAAGACGTCGAGACAGGATGATGATCAAATCAACGTTCCTATGAAGTGCAACCTGGATCGTGAAGATTGTGCTAGGTCGCGTTCCCCCTTCATCCTACCCTACGCTTGAATCTCGAGACGAGATTTTTGTTTAGTGGGGGTGAGTTGTCACATCCCTGGTCCTGTTATGCACTAGGCTAGACCTCATGTGAGCATCATGTTTTAATTCAAATGAAATTTGAATTGAGGGATTTTTTTAAAGCCTCAGAAACCTTCTAAAAATGATCAACATTAAAATCTTCTCAAAGAAGTCCAAGAAAATGTTCCTCTTAGTCTCTGAAAATATTGCAAAGAGGTAAAACTCAAAACAATATTTTTGGTATCTCAGAGTTAATTATTTTGGGCCTTTGAATTAAATAAATAACTATTTGCATTGGATATATATTTGATATATAAATAATATATGTCCAATAATGCTGGAACATTTTATGTGGTTTGGTATATTTTAACTCTAGCCACATAACTATTTTCAGGATTTTATAAAATGGTTTAGTATTTTACTAAACTAAAACAACACAGAACAAAATAGATAAATAAAAACAGAAATAGAAAGAGAGAGAAGGACTACCTGGCGCTCACCTGGTAGCCCACCTGGCCCAGCAGCACGGCCCAGCCCATCTCCACTTCCCCCCCCTGTCGCCTTCCTCCTCGCGCCAGTAGGCACAGGCGCGTGGCCGACGCACGCCGGCGCACGCCCCGGCCACCTCCTGCTTGCCGCTCCACCTCGACACCCCGGACGCCTCCATGCGTGCCACGCCACCCCCCTGGAACTCCCTCACCCTCCCGAACTCTCCCCCCCTCCTCTGCTTCCTCTCTCCCTCACTCGCCCGAACGGAGCCGCCGCCACCGACGAGCTCCCTCGCGGCCACCGCCACCCCCTAGCCTCGCCGATGCGCTCAAAGGCTCCGCCTCGACCCCCTCTTCCTCCCCACCGATCCACGGCCCTCCGGAAGCCCTGGATGCTGCCAGCTTCGCCGTTCCCCTCCTCGGCCACCGCGGATGCCGCTCGTCGATTCGCCGTCTCCGCCACCTCCCCGAGCCCACCGAGCTGCTCGTCGACCTCGCCGTGAGCTCCTCTGCCGAACCCCTCTCTCCCCGTGCTCTATTTCCCTTCGTAGCCGCCGTTACCACCGCGGCCGAGAGCTTCTCGCCGCCGGCCATGGCGTGGCCGTGGCCACAGCCACCGCAGCTCGCTCCCGAGCCCACCGTCGTGCTCACCGCAACCCCAGGAGGCCGCAGCGCCCTTCCGTTTCCCCTCTTGTGCACCGTAGCGCCGTTCCCGCCAACGCCCGAGGTCCGGCAGCCGCTGAGCTCGACGCCGGCGAGGATTACGGCCGCCCTAGCTTCTCCCGTTTGCCCTGTTAGATGCGCGCGAGCCTGGGCATTCCGTAGATGCCCTCCGCCGGCCATTTGGTCGCCGGAGCAAGAAACCCGAAGGCCTCCGCCGCCTCGGCCTCGCCGGCGACTCAACGCCGGCGGGATTGAGTCGTTTGACCAGGGGTTTGACCTCCCCTGGGTCTATGACAGGTGGGCCCCCGCCATCAGGTGATTAGTTTAAGCTAATCACCACCTAATCTAACCCCCTGACACTGACATGTGGGCCCTAGTGCCCCTAATCTTTAATTAAACTAAACTAACCCCCCTGTCTAACCTGTGTCACTGACGTGTGGCCCCCACACGTCAGGTTTGACTCTGGGCGACCCAGTTGACCTGCTGACCTCAGCCTTACGCCATGCTGACGCAATATTCCTTTTCTGGAATTTAGTTCATTTTATAAATATTCAGGAAATTCCAGAAATTTGTAAAAAACTTCAATAATTCATAGTAATTCAACCGTAACTCCAAATTAAATAATTTATATATGAAAAATTATCAGAAAAATTCAAGGAATCCATCTGTACCATTTTCATGCATGTTAGAACAACTTATAGATGCTGTTTAGCACAAATCATATAAATGACATTTGAATAATCACATATGGAGTTTGAATTTGAATCTTGTATTCAAACCAACTTCATTTAATCTGTTGCTAGTTGCATTAGCTCAAAACACATTCATATTGCCATGTCATAGCATGCATCATTTTGTGCATTGCATTGATTGTGTTCTTCTTTGTTGCCGGTATCTGTTCCCTCCCGGTAGACGATGTTCCGACGTTGTGATCGTTGACACTGATGAAGACTCAATGTTATCTTTAGAAGTGCCAGGCAAGCAAAACCCCCTTGTTCATTCCGATACAATCCTACTCTCTCGCTCCTGCTCTCTTTTAATGCATTAGGACAACAACGATTCAACTGTTACTTGCTGCGGTAGCTGAACCCCTTTATCCTTTGCATGACCTGTCATTGCCACAGTAAATAGATGAAACCCACTAGCATGAGTAGGAGTTGTTTGAGCCCTGTTGTGCCTACTCATTCATGTTTGTTTGTCATGCCTGCTACTGCTTAGAGTTGAGTCAGGTCTGATTCATCGGGGATGAATCAGAGGTGTGTGAACATGTCCTACTGTGTGTGAGCTAAGTGTGTGAACACGATTTGGTAAAGGTAGCGGTGAGAGGCCATGTAGGAGTACATGGTGGGTTGTCTCATTGCAGCCGTCCTCAGGAACTGAGTTCTGTGTTGGTGATCCATGATTCAGCTACTACCATACATTGGGCCCTGAAATATGACCCCGCTCGACTTCTTATTCACCCTTGTCCTCTGTCCAGGAGTTGCAAGTAGTTTCTGGTGTTTGTAGCTTACTGGAGGCCGTGGACAGCACTGACCGTAGGGGTGGGCTGTGATGCGGTAGGTACGTGGCACGGTGTACCGGATGCCCGTTTGGTGTCTCGGGAACCCTGTTCACATCGTTTGGGGCTGTGAGCGAAACTCCGGCCGGATCTCCTCATGGATGGAACCCGAATAGGCAATAAACCTGGACTAGAGACTTAGGTGTTTAGGTAGGTCGTGGTCTACACCCACGTCGGCTTTCGCTTGAAGTCTGCCGAGCACATGTCGTGTGCAGACGCTAAGTGGTGGAAACATGTATGAAGAAGTACACCCCAGCAGGGTTAATATCATCTATTCGAATAGCCGTGTCCGCGGTAAAGGACTTCTGGGTTGCTTATATCAGTTCATAGACAAGTGAAAGTGGATACTCTAAAATACGCAAGATAAGCGTGAGTGCTATGGATGGCGTTCTCGTAGGGAGACGGGAGCGGATCCATAGTGGTGTATTGATATGGTGAATATGTGGACTCGTGTGCGCCACCTCAAAAGAGTTGCTTGCAGTCGTAGTTTAGGATAGCCACCGAGTCAAAGCTGGCTTGCTGCAGTTAAACCCCACCATCCCCTTGTTGATAATGATGCATATGTAGTTAGTTCTGATGTAAGTCTTGCTGGGTACATTTGTACTCACGTTTGCCTATTTTATGTTTTTTGCAGAGAGACTTCGGTCTCACTAGTAGTTCCACGTGGACTTCGACGTTTAGCTTGTTACCTCAGCTACGGTCTTGTGCCTCGGCAGGATTTGGTAGATAGTCAGGCTTCTCAGCCTTTTTCATTTATAGATGTCTGTACTCAGACATGATAGCTTCCGCTTGTGCTTTGATATGTATGCTCTGAATGTTGGGTCATGAGACCCCTGTTTGTAATATCTCGCTCCTCGGAGCCTATTGATTAAATACTTGAGTTATAGAGTCATGTTGTGATGCCATGTTGTATTTGCACATATCGAGCATATTGTGTGTATGTTATTGAAATGCTTGGTATGTGTGGGATCTGACTATCTAGTTGTTTATTCTTTGTAGCCTCTCTTACCGGGAAATGTCTCCTAGTGTTTCCACTGAGCCATGGTAGCTTGCTACTGCTCCGGAACACTTAGGCTGGCCGGCATGTGTCCTTCTTCGTTCCTGTGTCTGTCCCTTCGGGGAAATGTCACGCGATGAATACCAGAGTCCTGTTAGCCCGCTACAGCCCGGTTCACCGGAGTCCTGCTAGTCCAGTGCTACAGCCTGGATTCACTCGCTGATGACCGACACGTTCGATGCTGGGTCATGGATGCCTGTCCCTGTAAGTTTGTGCCACTTTGGGTTTACGACTAGCCATGTTAGCCCGGGCTCCTTATCATATGGATGCTAGCGACACTATCATATATGTGTGCCAAAAGGCGCAAACGGTCCCGGGAAAAGGTAAGGCGACACCCGTGGGAATACCGTGCGTGAGGCCGCAAAGTGATATGAGGTGTTACATGCTAGATCGATGTGGCATTGAGTCAGGGTCCTGACATTGTGTGTCAAACATCAAAAAGGAAGTGGGTGACTGCCAAACCTGAAGGAGCACCAGCAAAGTTGAAAGTGCGTTAAGTTGACTAGAGGGGGTCAATAGGCAATTTTTACAAATTCTCAGGAATTTCACAGTGATGAAATTCCTAAATCACGAACGACTGGCAGCGGAATAAGTACTCAGATGCAAGCATAACAGAACAGAAGCACAGTCATCATGATGGAATGAAAACAAGCACAGAGTACAAAGAGCGTAAACACATGATAAGCAGGCTGAAGACAAACTGACTGAAGAAATAAGATTGCAGAAATTGAGAAAGTCTTCAGTCAAAGTCTTCAAATAGTAATGATCTAGAACAACACACTAATGAGGAAATCAAAAGGTTGAGGAAATAGAACCAGTTAGCTTGGTGAAGACAGTGATTTGTTAGACCAGTTCCAACTGCTGTGACAGTTGTACGTCTGGTTTGAGCGGCTAGGTATTTAAACCTGAGGACACACAGTCCTCACCGTATTTTCCTTGAGCTAAGGTCACACGGACCTCGCCCAATCACTCATGGTAAGTATTCAGGTGACTTCCAAAACCTTCACAGACTCGGTCGCTCGGCTATCCACAATTTCCTCTTGGATGCTCTAGACCATGATGCCTAACCATCTGGAGGATGCACAGTCCTCAAAGGTAACAAGCGTCGGTTCCACACAGGAACAATCTCTTCAGTGATTCTCAATCACTTTGGGTTTGTTGGTGTTTGGTTTGGGTTTTTTTGGTTTTTCCTCACTTGATGATTTTTGCTCAAAGTCCTCGGAGGATGCGATGCTCTCAATGACAAGTGTCAGTTTCTCGCGGAGTAGCCAACCAGCTAGTGGTTGTAGGAGCGGCTATTTATAGCGTAGGGAGCAGCCCAACATGATACGACATAAATGCCCTTCAATGATATGACCGTTAGGTGGGTAGATCTTTTGGGACAGCTGGCGCATAGCACAGCAACGGTCGTTAATTTGGCTATCAAATTCCTCAGGGCTATCATGTTCCTCACTTGTAGGCAATCCAAACTGGCGAACTCCTAACTCCTCAGTCAGAACAAATTCCTCAGAGAATAGAAGATCTTCATCTCTGTCACTAAAGAAATTGACTGAACTGTATGAGATTTCCAATGGCTTCACTCGAAAGGATTGGTAGGTGTAGGATTTTGATATCAGCATCACTTGGAAACTTTTCCTTAGTTTTTCCTCGACCCCCTTTAACAGTACAGTGTTTCCTATGACTCAAGAAAGAGAAAAACGAAACTACAAAAACAAGAGTCTTTAAGCTTCATATACCTCGCATGAATATCAAGTCTTCACCGTCACACCAATTTCTTCACTTTCAAAGTCTTCAATTGAAGACATTCATTTTTAGGGGTCGACTTTCTCTGTAAATATCAAACTCCGGATAGACTTATAGACCTGTGTACACTCACAAACACATTAGTCCCTTAACCTATAAGTCTTCAATACACCAAAATCACTAAGGGGCACTAGATGCACTTACAATCTCCCCCTTTTTGGTGATTGATGACAATATAGGTTAAGTTTTCAACGGGGATAAACATGAGAAGTGTAAATACTGAAATTGAGGAATTTTATTGCAAGATATAGAGGAACTCCCCCTCAAGATGTGCATATGTGAGGAATTTGCTTTTGAGAAGCCATGCACATTGAAGAGTAGAATCATGGAGATCTCCCCCTATATCTTGTAATTCATACACGCATTTAACATATGATATGAAGAATTTGAAATGCATGATGAAATATGGTGACTGATGTAATTCATTATGTGTGCATTAACATATGAGGAAATAACATGCAGAAGAACACAACAAAAGTATTAGACCACCATCGAAGTTAAGATTACAACTCCATCCAACAAAATTTTCAAAAGAACGAGAGTTGCAACTTTAAAAAACGCCCATATATAGACCCGCTTGAAGACTAACTCAAATTTCTCCCCCTTTGTCATCGAATGACCAAAAGGGATGAAAAATGAGGACTAACTCCCCTGAAGAATATCATCACGAAGTAGATGGAGGAGCGCCAGCATTGTTGGGGTCGTCCGTTGGAGTAGGGCCTGCCGTAGTGTCATTCAAGTCTTCATTTTCATCAGTCTCACGCGATGAAGAATAAGAGCTTGCCACAAGCTGAGGAACTTTGACCTTCTTGAATTTCTTCGAAGGTGGTTGTGCCCAGTCAAAGTCCTATTGAAATTCCATCTTCTTAAGATCTTCAACACCGTAGAGGTTAGACAGAATAGCCCAGGTGCGGTCAAAGACTTCATGCAGGTAATAGTGATTCTTCTTCATAGTATTTTGAGTGATTGTCATGTTCTGAAGAATTGCACCAAACTGACGCTTGACCCACTTGTGGTTGCGATCAACCTTCTGATGAAGACTAAGGAGAAGCTCATGATCAGTCATCACCCTGGGAGCAGTGGCTTGAGGATTTTTCTTAGAAGCATTTGCGGCAGAGTCATGTGTGGCAGAGTCATCACTGGTGGAATATGAGGCAGCTTTGCGAAATTGTCCATCCAATGGACGAATGCCTTCATCAATAACAACAGCCTTGCCCTTTTTCATTAGATGAGGAAATAGGCCATTTGAAGATTTCAATGGGCGGAAAGTGGCTGAGATGATTTTGAAAGTCAGCCTTGTAATTGATTGAAGACCTTGATCTGAGGAATGTCATAATCCAGGGAGCATAAGGCTTCAACTCAAAAGGTGACAGTGCAACATTTTCCAGAGTCCTCATGAAGAAATCATGGTAGTTGACAGGAACTCCATGAATGATGTTGAATAGCAAATTATTCATGATGCCGATGACTTCTTCTTCATTATAATTGTGGCTTTTGATTGGACTAAGGGTCTTAGTCAGAATCTTGTAGACGGTCCTTGGCACATATAGCAATTCCTTCACGAGGAATTTTGTCCTTGGGGCTTGACCAGGCTTCAGAGGCTTCATCAACACTTGCATGTAGTGATCAGATAACTCAGGTTCATGGTAGATGAGCCGCGCACCTTCAAGGGGAGGACTAATAGGCAGGGCATGAAGCAATTCAGAGGCCGATGCTTTGTAGTGTGTGTTCTCAGTCATCCAGTCCAGAACCCATGAATTCACATCGTCAGTGTTGCCTCTGATGTGCAATGTAGCATATAACTGGAGAATTAGCTCTTCATTCCAATTGATGACGTCAGTGCAGAAGTTGAGCAGCCCAGCGTCATGAAGAACACTGAGGACGGGGGGTGAAGCAAGGTAGCGACTCCATGTAAACATGAGGAATATGCTCATGGTCGAAGATTTTGTCTTTGTCAAAAAGCAAAGAAGAATAGAAATTCATCTGGCTTGCTGTCTAGAAACGCTTCCTTCGAAGACAAGCAGAGTCATAAGGGGTGTAGTCAGTGAAGAACACATGCTCATGAAAGAAGTCATTAGCTTTGAACTTTTGCTTCTTTGAGAAGGGATTCTTCGGCTTGGGCCGAGGAGTATCAGTCAATGTCTTCATAGCCTCAGGAATCACAGTCTCATGAGCCGCGGGCTGAGGAATTTCAGTAGCAATATCTTAAGTGGCAGTCTGGTTCTCCATATCTTCAGCAGTATGAGCATCAGCACTAGTGGCTGGAATTTCTTTAGGGATGGTGAGAACTAAAGCTTGAGGTTCATCAGAGCACATTTGAACTTCTTTAGTTTGGACTGGGGACCGAGGAATCTATTGCAGTGGGGTGAACATGGGTGAATTGGGGTGATGACTTTCCAAATAGTCATCATTCAGAACTAGATGGTGCACCCAATGTCCATGTCTTCTTCTTCATCCATTTCCTCAATGCCTGCCTCTTCAGCTGTGAACTAAGGCATGGGCGATGATATCACTGGAGTGGATGTAATGTTGTCCACATCAATTTCCTCATCCAACTGCTCTGACGAAGCATCAGAAGGATTTTCTTCATCGGATCTGTCGGTGTCCTGGGAAGGGGGGTACCCAGACTTGCCTGCCTACGGCCCAGGGCGTGGCTCCACGAATGGCCTGGTACGACCCATCTTCATCAGCAACCACTCAAGACCCTCGCGAGGCGGACAACGCCAAGGCCTCCTCTGGGGCGGTCTCACTAGGCTGGCTCCCGAGGAGCGGAGATATCTATGCAAGGGGCACCCCGTGAGGTCCACGTGACGTGAGCCATGATGGCCGAAGCCAGGCGGGCGCCAGCAGGCATAGAGTTCCAGTTTCCTCTTTGGTGCTAAGGAAGCAGGCGTAGGCAAAGAGTCCTGAGGCATCAGGCAAAGGTTTCCATATCAGTGCAACAAGACCAAGACCAGCAGGACGGCAGGACGGAGGTCACCACGGATCCCACGACAGCGTCACCACCAGAGCCTTTACTAGGCGAAGACCACCTTTTGTCATGATAACTTGTACTAGTTGTCTCCCTTCAAAATTGGCCATTGTGGGATCCCTTCCTGCTAAAACATTTGGTAAGAGGACCAGGGCCTCTATAAATAGGACTAGCCACCACCGTAGTCAAGGATCGGCTCATCTTGGATCGGTTCCACTCCACCAAGGCCATATCACCTACTCATCGAGCTCAAGAACACGTCTCCTCTGGAGGTTTTTTATCCACTGTACTAGTTCATCCTCAGTCCACAAGGAAATCCACCACACCACACTAGAGTAGGGTATTACACCACAACGGTGGCCCGAACCAGTATAAACTCTCGTGTCACTTGTCCCTAGGGTTCGGTGAGCTAGGCCTTGAGATCGTTGTGAGAGCGAGCTAGAGGGAGAGCGATCTTCATGCGCACCTCAGTGTTCGAACCTCAAGGGTTTGCCGGAACCCAGAATCCGACATTTGGCGTGCCAGGTAGGGGTGCCCTGAAGCCTTTCTTCCGTTGATTCACGCTCCACTGCTCCACTTCATCCATGTCCGATGCTCGCCGAGCCCGTGCTAAGTGCCGGGCCACCCTCGCCGCCCGCATCGCTCAGACGGAGCCCGTTGGCGGACCTCCCCACTGTTCTCCATCACCCGCTGCCAATGCCACCACCGGCCCGGCAGCGAACGAGCAACAACCTTCATCGCTGCACCCCTCCATGCGGCGGGACGGACGTACCGCCACCCCGTCACTGACTCCGGCCAGCTTGTTGTCCCACGCTCGTCGCGCACCCACTGACGCGCAGGCCGCGCTGCTCATGGCACGCGAGTTCCTGCGTAACCGCCCAGTCGACAACCTCTACGACGACTGGCTGGACCGCATCGTCGAGCTCGTCAGTGCTGCCGGGGGCTCTCCTGCACCATCCCTCTCGCTGCCTCGCCCACCTCTAGCTGCGGGCGACATGGCTCACAGAGCGCCTCCGCCACCTCCACATCAAGACGGCGCCCTCGCACCGAGACGCGTGGCTCACAGAGCGCCTCTGCCGCCTCCGCATCAAGACAGCAACCTCGCACCATGACGCGTGGTCTCGCGGCGTGAACCGCCACATCAGGCGCCCGCGCACGAAGAAGGAAGCTACCAAGAAGTCTCGCGGGCGCAAGAAAACGCTCCCGCGTTCCCAGCACCGTTGCGTCAAGACTACGCACCACCGCCGGCGGCGGTGCGTGGATATCAGGATCAGGCTCCGCCACCACGATGGGCTCCGGTGACCATAGCAGGCTTCCGTGCCTTTACTCCTGAGATGCGTGATACATCTCCATCGTATCTACTTTTCCAAACACTTTTGACCTTGTTTTGGACTCTAACTTGCATGATTTGAATGGAACTAACCCGGACTAACGCTGTTTTCAGTAGAATTGCCATAGTGTTATTTTTGTGCAGAAATAAAAGTTCTCGGAATGACTAGAGACTTCACAGAGAATACTTTTGGAATTTATAAAAAATACTGGCGAAAGAATCAACACCAGGGGGCCCACACCCTGTCCATCAGGGGGGAGGGCATGCCCCCCTGCTTCGTGGGCCCCCTGAGGCTCCACCGACGTCAACTCCAACTCTATATATTCACGTTCGGGAGAAAAAAATCAAAGAGAAGGATTCATTCGCGTTTTACGATACGGAGCCGCCGCCAGCCCTATCTCTCCGGGAGGGCTGATCGGGAGTCCGTTCTGGGCTCCGGAGAGGGGAATCCGTCGCCGTCCGTCATCATCAACCTTCCTCAATCACCAATTTCATGATGCTCACTGCCGTTCGTAGAGTAATTCCATCGTAGGCCTTGCTGGACGGTGATGGGTTGGATGAGATTTATCATGTAATCGAGTTAGTTTTGTTAGGGTTTGATCCCTAGTATCCACTATGTTAAGAGATTGATGTTGCTATGACTTTTCTATGCTTAATGCTTGTCGCTAGGGCCCGAGTGCCATGATTTCAGATCTGAACCTATTATGTTTTCATGAATATATGTGAGTTTGATCCTATCTTGGAAGTCAAATAGTCACCTACTATGTGTTATGATGCCGGTAACTCCGAAGTGACAAAATCAGGACCACTCCCGGTGATGATATAGTTGAGGAGTTCATGTATTCACTAAGTGTTAATGCTTTTGTTCTGGTACTCTATTAAAAGGAGGCCTTAATATCCCTTAGTTTCCGATTGACCCCGCTGCCATGGGAGGGTAGGACAAAAGATGGCATGCAAGTTCTTTTCCATAAGCACGTATGACTATATTCAGAATACATGCCTACATTACATTGATGAACTAGAGCTAGTTCCGCGTCACCCTATGTTATAACTATTGCATGAGGAATTGCATCTGACATAATTATCCATCACTCATCCATTTCCTATGAGCTTTTCACATATTGATCTTTGCTTAGTTACTTTTCCGTTGCCACTGTTACAATCACTACAAAACCAGTACTATTACTTTTGCCACCGTTGCCACTGCTTCCATATTACTTTGCTGCAGATATTAAGTCTTTCAGGTGTGGTTCAATTGACAACTCAACTGTTAATAGTTGAGAATATTCTTTGGATCCCCTTATGTCGAATCAATAAATTTGGGTTGGATACTCTACCCTTGAAAAATGTTGCGATCCCCTATACTTGTCGGTTATCAAGACTATTTTCTGGACCGTTTCCGGGGAGCATAGATCTATTCTTTGAGTCACTTGGGATTTATATATGTTGATCACCATGAGGAACTTGAAAGATGAAAGAACCAAGATTTTTCCCTCAACTACGAGGGGAGGTAAGGAACTGCCATCTAGCTCTGCACTTGATTCACCTTCTGTTTTGAGTAAACTTGAGACACCTACTCCTGCTATTGATTCTGATATCTCGCATGTTATTGATGATGCCACTTCTTCTATGCATGATGCTTATGATGAAACTACTTCTATGCTTAACAATACTATGCCACTAGGTGAATTTCTTGATGAACAACTTGCTAGGGTTAGAGAGAATGAAATTATCGAAACTGATAATATTGAGGAAAGTGATGATGAAGATTCTCCCCCTATATATGAATTGCCCGATGTGCCTGAGGGTTATGTTATGGATGAAGAAACTACTAGAGATCTTTTAGCTTGCAAAGATAGATATGATCTTAAGAAACTATTAGCTAAGCTGAAAGAAACGTCTTTGAATGCTAGAATGAAATATGACCCTGCTTTTGCTCCTTCACCTATCTGTATTTCCGATAAGGATTATGATTTCTCTGTCGACCCTAAGATAATTACTTTGGTTGAATCTGATCCTTTTTATCACTATGAATCTGAAACTGTTGTGGCACATCTAACTAAATTGAATGATATAGCCACCTATTCACTAATGATGAAAAAATTCGTTACTACTATATCCTTAAGATATTTTCGTTCTCATTAAAGAGTGATGCTAGAACATGGTTTAATTCTCTTAATCCTGGTTGTGTGCGTAGTCCCCGGGATATGATTTATTACTCCTCTGCTAAATATTTCCCCTCTCATAAGAAACAAGCTGCCTTAAGGGAAATATATAATTTTGTGCAAACTGAAGAAGAGAGTCTCCCACAAGCTTGGGGGAGGCTTCTTCGATTACTAAATGCTTTGCTTGATCATCCTCTGAAGAAAAATGAAATACTTGACATCTTTTATAATGGACTAACCGATGCTTCCAGAGACCACCTGGATAGTTGTGCTGGTTGTGTTTTCAGGGAAAGAACTATTGATCAAGCTGAACTGCTATTGAGTAATATGTTGAGTAATGATAATGATTGGACACTTCCTGAACCAACTCCTAATCCAACTCCGAAGAAAAGGGGTATTCTATTTCTCAGTCCTAAAGATATGCAAGAGGCAAAGAAATCTATGAAAGAAAAGGGTATTAAAGCTAAAGATGTTAAGAATTTACCACCTATTGAAGAGATACATGGTCTTGATAACCCGACACAGGTAGTAAAGGTAAATTCTCTCTATAGATTTCATGAAGGTGATATTCCTCGTTATAAGTCTGCTAGTCAATGCTTAGATGAGTTTGATAATTTTATCGTTAAACAAGAACACTTCAATGCTTATGTTGGTAGACAATTGAAATGTAATGCTTATATGATTGAACACTTGAGTTATTATATGTCTAGAGTTAAAGGTGAGCCTAAACTTATTAGTAAACATGCTTCTATGCTTACCACTCAAGTAGAACAAGTGCTTAAAGCTCAGAATGATTTGCTCAATGAATTAAATAATAAGAAAAATGATAATGATGTTAGAGTTGTGACTAGAGGGCGTAAAATGACTCAGGAACCTTATCCCGAGGGCCACCCTAAGAGAGTTGAGCAAGATTCTCAAAGAACTAATGTTGATGCACCTAGTCCTTCTAAAAAAAGAAAAATAAAAATGATAGGACTTTGCATGCTTCTAGTGAACCTGTTGTTGACACACCTGAGAATCCCAATGATATTTATATTTCTGATGCTGAAACACAATCTGGTAATGAACATGAACCTAGTGATAATGTTAATGATGATATTCATGTTGATGCTCAACCTAGCAATAATAATGATGTAGAGATTGAACCTGTTGTTGATCTTGATAACCCACAATCAAGGAATCAATGTTATGATAAGATAGACTTCGTCACTAGGAAGCACAGTAAAGAAAGAGAACCATGGGTTCAGAAACCCATGCCTTTTCCTCCTAAACCATCCAAGAAAAAGGATGATGAGGATTTTAGCGCTTTGCTGAAATGATTATACCTATCTTTTTGCATATGCATTTGACTGATATGCTTAAAATGAATCCTTATGCTAAGTATATGAAAGATATTGTTACAAATAAAAGAAAGATACAAGAAGCTGAAATTTCCACCATGCTTTCTAATTATACTTTTATTGATGGCTCTCATTTGATCTCTGAAGAACGTTTGGACATGTGGATTCAGCATTTTGCTCCAGCCACTCAGGGAGAAGCCAGCCCTTTTAAGATTGATATTCCAGTAAGTTGGTTCAACTTCATAATCCACCTTCTTTTAACTCCTGACAAGTTTGGCTGGATTATGAAATTGCTCAAATCTGAACTATGGACTTTGTTGACTGCAAACTGTTCTATTGAAGAGACTTTTACATTTCACATACCTGATAACTGCTCCACTTCTCAGGCTCCAAGTTGTAAAGAATTTATGCAGGGAATTGGTAAGGAAAATGAGGGCATTAGCCCAGCTGCTCGCTCTTCTAGTGGCACAGGGAGCCCACTACAAGAGGTGTCTCCAAATAAAGTGCTCATTCTGCCACTTGGAGAGGCAGTTTCAAGGAAGAGAAGGGAGAAGGAACCCCTTGTGGAAACTGAGGTAAGAAGAAGTGACAGGATTAAGAAAGATAACAATGGTGGGGAAAACCTTGTACTGTTCAGACTTGCCTCCCTTGTAATGGTTATAGAAATATAACAATGGTTATAGGAATAAAGTTGTGAAAAAACTGACAAAGAGTTTCTGCAAGGTATCTGAGGAGGAGGCACATGACAAGTTGTCCAAAAAGCTCAAGAAAAAGGAGCAGGAGGAGATGGCCAAGGTCCCCAAGGCCACTGGAGATGCTAACCCTCATGCTGTGTAAGCATGACTGCACACCTCTACTCCAAGCCTACAAGCCAGTTTCTTTATTTCCACAATTTACTGCAGCAACATTGTAGAGTGGCAGTGGCTTATTTTGGTAATCTATGTAATATAAATGGATTTGGTACTCCCTGCATCCTTTTGATTAGTAGTGGGAGATCTTTTCTTCTATATGTCTGTACCCCTAACTGTGTGATGTGGGTCTAGTGGGACAAGTGTACTTTGAATACCTTGGAAAATGATGATGTCCATGCTGGTGATTGTTTTGCTCTTGATTTGTTGAGAAAGGAAGTTTCTGCCGGGAATATACAGTTCATTAATACAGGGATAAACACCAGGGGATGGCACTTGGTGGTTAATTACAATTTGATTATTTGTGTTAATGAATAACAACAGATCATGGAACATATTGAACTAGAATGTCAGGGGCATTAATTCCTCAGATAAATGGTTGGCCATCAGACAGAAAATTAAGGAGAGTGTAGCTTGTATTGTTTGCATTCAGGAAACTAAAAGAGAACTTTTTGACCTTGCTTACCTGCACAATTTTTGTCCACAAAGATTTAATAAGTTTGAATTCCTCCCCTCTGTGGGGGCCTCTGGTGGTATCTTGATAGCATGGAATGGCTCTTGTTTCAATGCTGAATTGATATTTCAAAACAAGTTCTCTCTCATAGTTCAGTTTACATGCAAAACATCTCATCACTCATGGGTTCTAACCAATATTTATGGCCCTTGCAACCAAGAAGATAAGCTAGAATTTATTGACTGGTTAAATTCCATGCAAATGGACATTGAGACTGAATGGATGCTCATGGGAGATTTCAATTTTATCAGATCCCTAGATGATAGGAATAAACTAGGTGGGGATGTCAATCAGATGATTTTGTTCAATGAGGCTATTAGTAACCTAGGGTTGGTGGAACTGCCTTTAAAAGGTGGGCAATATAGCTGGAGTAACATGCAAGATAGTCCTCTCTTAGAAAAGTTAGACTGGCTATTTACTTCTGCTGCTTGGTTGACCTCCTTTCCTGATTCCACTGCACTTCCTCTAGCCAAACCAATTTCTGATCACATTCCATGTATGATCAAAATTGGAACTAGCATCCCAAAGTCTAAGGTTTTCAGGTTTGAAAAATACTGGTTGAAACATAGCTCTTTCAATGATATTGTCCAGGCTGCTTGGAATATTCCAGTGGGTTTCTATGATCCTACTAAGAAAATCAATGCCAAATTTAAAAATCTGAGGAGAGCACTAAAACTGTGGGCCAAAAACCTCTCTTGTATGAAAAAGTAGATTGAGGAGCTAAATGCTTGTATTTTTCTTTGGGACATGATTGAGGAATACAGAGACCTAACCTTATTTGAGGCAAATTGTAGGAGACTGTTAAAAGAGTATCTTCTGGAGGTGCTTAATAATCAAAAGATCTACTGGAAACAAAGGAAAAAAAATAAAGGAGTTAAGTTTGGAGATGAGAACATAAAATTCTTCCACACTAAGGCCTCAATTAATCATAGACATAACAAGATTGCAATGCTGCTAAATGATGAGCAAGTGGAAATCACTGATCATGCAGGCAAGGCTGCTATTCTTTGGGAGGCTTTTAAAAAAGACTTGGACAGTCAAGTGGGCATAATATGCATTTTGATTTGCATGATTTATATGAAAACAGAGTTGATCCACAAATATTTCAGGACCTTGAAAGGCCTTTCACACAAGAAGAAATTAATGATGTAGTGAAGAACTTACCAACTGATAAATCCCCAGGTCTAGATGGTTTCAACAATGAATTTATTAAAGCTTGCTGGGACATTATTAAAGAGGATACTACTGCACTGATCATGGCTTTTCATGCTGGCACTGTGAACCTTGAGAGCATTAATACATCTTTCATCACTTTAATCCCTAAAAAGGAAGTACCTCTCACACTAAATGACTTTAGACCCATTTCTTTGCTAAATGGTGTTATGAAAATCATTACAAAGTTGTTAGCCAACAGACTTCGGGGAGTGATATTACAGATAGTACATATTAATCAGTATGGTTTTTTGAAGAACAGGATGATTCAAGACTGCCTTGGGTGGGCTTATGAGTATATACACCAGTGTCACAAATCTAGAGAGGAGATGTTGGTGATCAAGTTAGACTATGAAAAAGCTTTTGATACTATTTAACATCAGGGCATCATTGACATATTCAGAGTAAAAGGTTTTGGGGAAAAATGGATTTCTTGGATGAGTCTTATATTCACATCTGATTCTTCTGCCGCTATGCTCAATGGAGTTCCTGGGAAGAAATTTTATTGCAAAAGAGGGGTCACACAAGGTGATCCTTACTAACCCTTGATTTTTATTCTGGCTACTGACCTCCTTCAGTCCATCTTTAATAAGGCTATGAGATTGGGGATTATAACTTCCCCTCTTCAAGTTAATTCTTGCCCTGATTTTCCAATAGTGCAATATGCTGATGATACCCTTGTCTTTATGAAAGCTAATGCCAGAGAGCTCATTTGTATTAAGGCACTCCTCAACACTTTTGCTGCAGCCACTGGTTTAAAGGTAAATTGTGGTAAGTCAGTCATGGTGCCCATAAATGTTGCAGAGACAGAGTGGATATATTCACAAACACATTGCAGTGCTCCAGAGGTCACTTCCCTTTCACATACTTGGGATTACCTCTGGGAATTTACAAACCAACTATGGAGCAATGTTTGCCACTAGTTCAAAGAATTTCCAAAAGACTTGTTGGACTATCTACATTCATGACCAAGCAGGAAAACTACTATTGGTAAAATTCAGTGCTTGCTTCATTAACCATTTTCTTCATGTGCTGCCTAGATGTTCCTGTAACTATCAAGCAGCAGATCATTAAATATTTGAGACATTGCCTGTGGAGGAGCCCGGATTTGTGGGATCGTAGACCAGCACTTGTGGCATGGAAAACTGTTTGTATACCCAAGAGTCAAGGAGGTTTAGGAGTCATGGATATTTTCACACACAACAAGACATTGCTCATGAAAAATCTTCATAAGTTTTTCAACAGACATGATATTCCCTGGGTAAATCTTGTTTGGGAGACATACTACAGTACTGGGAATTTTCCAGGCAACAGCAGGGAGGGATCCTTCTGGTGGAAGTCAAATTTAGCTCTTATTGTTCAATACAAAGCAATTGCTAGATGTAATGTAGGAGATGGTCAAAGTGCTCTGTTTTGGGTTGATTGTTGGCATGACTTTGTCATGAAACACAAATTTCACCACCTCATTACTTTTGCCAAAAATACCTCTATTACTGTTAATCAAGTCGTCCATACTGCGTATCTCCAGGATTTATTTCACCTACCACTAACCACCCAAGCATATGAGGAATTCCTTGAAGGAAAATATATGCATCTCTTTGAGAAACTCAGAGCACTTGCAGTTGAGGGACACATGGAGCTACATATGGGGCAATGAATTTTACTCCTCAATCAAAGCTTATAAGGTGTTAACTAGATATAAGATAACTCCACCTCATTTCAGTTGGATATGGAAGAGCTCATCTCAACCTAAACACAAAATTTTCTTCTGGCAATTGTTGCATGACAGAGTTAATACTAGGAATCTACTAAGAAGAAACAACTTTGAGCTGGATGATGATAACTGTGCTGTTCGAAATTGTCATCAGGAGGAGACTTTACATCATCTTTTTTGGAGTTGCCCTTTCGCTGCACAATGTTGGGATTACATTTTCCCAACCAGAACAAGTAACCTGTCAGTGTTGGAAGCATTTCAAGACCTTAAAGACAAATTGTAGCTTCCTTTCTTCATGGAGATTATTATACTACGTTCTTGGGCTATTTGGATATCTAGAAACAACAAGATCTTTGAACATATCAATCCCTCTTTTCAGGGTTGGAAACACATCTATTTGGAAGAGCTCAAGTTATTGAAATTTAGGATGAAGAATAAGTTACCGCCACAATTTTCAGCTTGGTTAGAGTCCATCTTGTAATTATAGGGGTAGTATAGATTTTTTTGATAGTTTCTCTCTCTTTTTTCTTCTTCTTTTTTAGTTCTTCTTTTTCTCTCTTCTTTCTCTTCTCTTCTTTCTTTCTTTCTCTTTTTTTGGCTTACCTCAAGCGCTTAAGACATTGTGTTCTTTCCCTTTTTTATTTAATAAAAGTTGCAGTGGGGTTTTACCCTACTGTTTATAGTCAAAAAAATCAAATGGACGAGTGGTAGTCATGATGGTCTTTGAGGGATGCTTGGCCTTGGTCATCTTTCCAGCTTCACAAGCTCCACACATATGGTCCTAAAGGAATTTGACACCCTCGATGCCAATGACATGCTTCTTCTTCGCTAGAGTGTGCAAGTTCCTCATGCCAACATGACCAAGTCATCGATGCCATAGCCAGCCTTCTGAAGCTTTTGCAAGTAGACATGTAGTAGGTTGTGGTCCTTTAGAGAAATCAACAATATGCAGATATCCTCTCCTAAAGCATTCGAAGACTTTGGACCTGTCAGCTTCCATGATCACAACACAACGGTACTTGCCAAAAACAACAACCATATCAAGATCATAAAGCATTGAGACAGACATGAGGTTGAACCCTAAGGACTCGACAAGCATGACTTTGTCCATGTGTCAATCCTTTGAGATCACAACCTTACCTAGACTCAATACCTTGCTTTTGCCTTTGTCAGCGTAGGTGATATGCTTCAGATGTGATGGAGACAAATCAGTGTCCATCAATAAGTTCCTGTCACCAGTCATGTGATTTGTACATCCACTATCGAGGACCCACTCAGTGGCTTTGGGTTGATCATCCTGCAGATGAATTAGTGCATCTTACGAACTCATATACTTCAGCAGTGAAGAATGTGACATCAAATGCATCAGATCAATTTCATCAAGCGATAGAACAGATATAGCAGTATGAGGACGTGAGAAACAAAAATCCATTTCCTCATGATTAGCTTGCGTCCTTTCAAGCATATTCAGGTCTCCAGCAAATTCTTCAGACGTTTAGGATCATCTGAAGACCTGGCCCTACATAAGAGATTAGTTCTTTTTCTTCACCACCCACATCTGGAGGGGTGGCAAAAAGTTCATCATTCTGCGAGCTCCATATGAGAAAGGTGGCATAGAAGCCAATCCACTTCGTTTCACATGAGAGGGGTTAGAGTAAGCATATGAATAAGCAAATAAATTCTTCGAGGACTTATGAACATAATGATTTGAAGAATAATGCACATATTCATAACCCTTAGATCTTCCCTGCGAAAGAGAAGTGTTAGCACGATGATGTCCATACGAGGATCTGGATCTGGATCCATATGAAGACTTTGGTCCGTATGAAGAATTTGATCTGGGGTTCCTATTCTTCACAGGTGGTGTCATCATGACATTCACCTAAAGACTTCCAAGGCACCTTTTGGAAACCCAGATTTTCTTCATAGGGGGACCGTCCTGCAGTTAGTGCCAACATATCTAGCAAATACTTCACCATTCTGATTGTCAGGACCCCGACTCGATGTCACATCGATCTAGCTTGTAACACCTCATATCACTTTGCGGCCTCACGCACGGTATCCCCACGGGTGTCGCCTTACCTTTGCCCGGGACCGTTTGCGCCTTTTGGCTCACGTATATGATAGTGTCGCTAGCATCCATATGATAAAGAGCCCGAGCTGACATGACTAGTCGTAAACCCAAAGTGGCACAGACTTACAGGGACAGGCATCCATGACCCAGCAACGAACGTGTCGGTCATCAGCAAGTGGGTCCGGGCTGTAGCACTGGGCTAGCAGGACTCCGGTAAACCGGGCTGTAGCGGGCTAACAGGACTACGGTACTCAATGCGTGACATTTCCCCGAAGGGACATACACAGGAACGAAGAAGGACACATGTCGGCCAGCCTAAGTGTTCCTGAGCAGTAGCAAGCTACCATGGCTCAGTGGTAACACTAGGAGACATTTCCCGGTAAGAGAGGCTACTAAGGATAAACAACTAGATAGTCAGATCCCACACATACCAAGCATTTCAAACATACACACAATATGCTCGATATGTGCAAATACAACAAGGCATCACAACATGACTCTATGACACAAGTACTTTATTTAAGGCTCAGAGAGCCATACATAACATACACAAAGGTACGGGTCACACGACCCAGCATTCAAGTCATACAGTCATACAAACCAGCAGCGGAAGTAACTTGTCTGAGTACAGACAACTAGTAAAATAAAAGAGGCTTGGAAAGCCTAGCTATACTACGTGGTCCTTCACAAGCTCAGGATCATCACCTGGGCCTTAGCCTACTCATTGATGTCAACGTCTACGTAGAACCCATCAGAAGGGGTTGCAGCGTCTTCTGAAAAAATGTAAATTATAGCAACATGAGTACAAAGGTACTCAGCAAACTTACATCAGATCCTACATACATGCATATTATCAAGAAGGGTTGGTGGAGTTGTTGCAGCAGGCCAGCTTTGACTCTTGGCTAGGCTAACCTACGAGACTCCAACTTGAAATGGTTTTGCGCACACGAGTCCATTACTCACCAATTCAATACACTACCGAGGATCCACCTCCGTCTTCCTACGGAAGAGCCATCCTCGGCACTCACCCTTATCTTGAGGTTTTTAGTAGTTTCCATTTACTTGTCTATGAACTGTATAGGCAACCAAGTAGTCCTTTACCGCGGACGCGGCTATTCGAATAGATCATGATAACCCTGCAGGGGTGTACTTCTTCATACACGCTCTCACCACTTACCGTCGTTTACACGACATGTACTCGGCAACCTTCAAGCGGAAGCCCAACGTGGGTGTCGGCCACGACCTACCTAACCACCTAAGCCTCCAGTCCAGGTTTATCGCCTATCCAGGTTCCATCCGCAGGGAGTCCAGCCGAGGTTTCCCATACGGCCCCGAACGATGTGAACAGGGTTCCCGAGATACCTAACGGGTATTCGGTACACCCGGCCACGTACCTACCGCATCACAGCCCACCCCTACGGTCAGCGCTGTCCACGGCCTCCAGTAGGCTACAAACACCAGAAACTACTTGCAACTCCTGGACGGAGAACTAGGGTGAATAAGAAGCCGAGAGGGTCCATTGGTTTCGGGCCCAATGCATGGTAGTAGCTGATTCTTAAATCACACATACAGATCTCAGTGCTTAAGGTCGGCTTCAATGAAACAACCCACCATGTACTCCTACATGGCCTCTCATCGATACCTTTACCAAATCGTGTTCACCACACCACTCTCATTACCGACATAATCATTTCACTCTAGCCCATCACCCAGATGAACCAGACCTGACACGACTCTAAGCATAGCAAGGTAGGAACAACACATACATATGGCTCAATCAACTCCTACACATGCTAGTGGGTTTCATCTAGTTACTGTGGCAATGACAGGTCATGCAGAGGAAATGGGTTCAACTACCGTAGCACACAGCAGTTTGAAACGCGTTGTCTTAATGCAGTAAAAGAGAGCAGGAGCGAGAACATGGGATTGTATCGATATGATCAAATGGTTGGTTGCTTGCCTGATGGTTCGATGCACTGATACGGTTCTTCGTTAGGGTAATCACGATACTCCTCGGAGGCAGAACCTGCCGCAAAGAACACCGATACACAACCATCACCAAACAATGTGCAACAATATGATGCATGCATGAAACATAGCAATATGAGTGTGTTGGGCTAATGCAACTAAGACCAGAAGGGTTTGAACCAATTTGAATCAAAGATTCAAATTTCAAACTCAAACATGGCCTTTTAAAGTGCTTTTCCTTGTTCTGCATTAAACATCAGGTTAACTTGTTTAATCATGCATGAAAATAGTACAGATGGATAGATTGGATTTTTCTGATCATTTTTCATATATAATTTGTCTGATTTGGAGTTACAGAATAAAAGTTATGGATTTTTAAAGTTTAAACTATATTCTGGAATTTCCTATATTAGATTAATTCCAGAAAATCAATTATTGCGTCACCCTGACGTCAGTGTGACGTCAGCAGGTCAACGGAACATGTCCGGGTCAAACCTGACAGTGGGTCCCGCGTGTCAGTGTGATTAGTTTAATTAAAGTTTAAATAAAACTAAACCTGTTTAATTAACAGGGCTGGGCCCCACCTGTCATTGACTCAGGGGAGTCAACCGGGGCCCACCCGTGGTCAAACCCGGGTCGGCTGCACCGGCGTTTAGCCGCCGGCGAGCCCGACGCGGCGGCGGAAGTGGTTTTGGCTGTTTCGGCCACCAAATGGGTCGCGGAGACCACCGGAGTGGAGCTGAGGAGGAGCCGCAGCTCTTGGTGGAGTCCGTTGGGGTCGGGGTGGCCGGAGTTGGCGCCGACGACGACTTTGGCGGCCACCGGGGTTCGGCCGAAGACGAACTTGACGCTAGAGGGGTCAGTGAGGCTCGGGGAGTGGCTAGCTAGGTGCTAAGTGACACGGTGAGTATGATGGACACCGCGGAGTGGCCGGAGGATGACCGGGAGCACGTCGGCGACGAGCTCCACGGCGGTGGGTGCGGTTGAGCTCCGGGAGGTCGCTACACGGCTCGGGAGCAAGAACGGAAGGAAGGGGAGGATGGCTAAGCTCACAGTGAGTGCGACGAAGCCCTTGGTGTGGCCGGAGATGAACCGGAGCGACGACGGTGTTGAAGGGGATCTCCGGCGACGGCGGTTCGGGCGAGGTCGTTGCGGTGGACTCGGGCGTTGCGAGCGCTCGGGGCTCGGCTTGCTCGATGGAGTGGACAGCGGCGGAGCTCCTGGACACGATGAGAGGACGCACGGGCGGCGGGGAGCACGGCTACGACGAAGGCACGGCGATGGTGGCGTCGGTCATGGCGGGGGAGCGCGAGGGGGAGGAGCTGGAGAGGAGAGGGGGTGTCTGGGGGGTT